>NC_083102.1:41464603-41764603 GCF_949774975.1 Lagenorhynchus albirostris
GGTGGATTTGTGTATCAACTCAGCTAAACTGAAACTAGGGCCTCCTCTTGCTTACATAGCCCCAGGTTACTGTGGGCTTCAAGAGACATTTTGCGTGAGCTGGGAAGGCGAAAGTGAAGCAGTGGAGCAGCATAACTCATTGTGCACGTGGAAGGCTGGTGTAGGCACAGGTGCTGTTGCAGCTCATTCATGCTGTCGCTGACCTGCTGGCTCGTGTTGGGATGGAAGAGCAGCCGGGCCTGCAGCTTCTCCAACCTCTCTGACTGCTGGACCAGATATGTGTTTAGTTCCCTGATGAAGGATCCCAGCTTCTCCTACAGATTACCGCATCGTTAGAATTGGCGGCTCAGAGGCCCTTGCTTCCCTCACTGCACGGCCATCTTTCTTTCCCAAATGTTTTCTCTGGGGATTTCAGGCTTCAACACTAGACATAGAAGAAAGAGGCTCACATAAGCTGTGTAACCAGCTCCCCCACTTGTGTAATATCAAATCCCTATAAAAAATCCTGCATTAAATATATATATTTCCTAATGTTCTGCTTCTCTAATTGAACCCTGACTGGTTCCTTATACCTGGGATAGGTGAAGAATTCGAGACTACAGTTTTAAGGGAGACAACTTCCAAATCTTCAACCTCCTTACTCTTTCATAAATCCGATCTGTTAAGAACAAGCCAGCTTGCTTCTCCAGGAAGAAGATGCTGAGAGTTAGGAGTGCAAATGTTCTATTGGGGAGTAACATCCATGAAAGAAAAAAGGAGAAAGCAGGGTTGGGCATATGGAGTCGCCAGACTGTAATAATGATCCCACACCATCTCTGCCAGATCAGTGGGGGAGCTCCAGAGCCGAGACTGCCCCTTAGTAGTTTTCCTGTAGGGTGGAAATAGCCAGGCCCCTGTGCAACAGCCTTGCTCATTGGTGGGGGCCATTCTGAGAGAGTGTGACCTTGGTTGAGAAGCTAAGGAATCTCAGCTAGGCACATTCCTCCTAGCTGCGCAGCAAGTCCTTTCTTGGGGGGATATCTGAGCAGCACATTTCCATGTCTGCCACCTTACTCATACTAAATCTTACAATACGGCATTGCCCTGGGCTATGAAAACATCACTTATGAACCAAATAAGGCAATACACTGAAATATTGATTTAGGAATCTATTGGTATCATGAAGGAGGGATTGTTCTAGATCAGTATTTCTCAACCTTTTTTTTTTTTCATCATTGCTCATCCCCCTGCCCCCTGGGGACCTTTATAGACATTTTTTTCCTAATTGTCCCCGCAACATGAAAATCCAATATTACAGGCATACTCTGTATATGTTTATGTACTATATGTATATCTGTGCTTTGTACATAAAAAGGTAAGATTTTTTTCATCTCCCAAGAACCAGTTTTCACTCCCTTGGTGACATCATCCCTGTGTAGAATGCATGTTCTAGATTAAAAGAGACTTAAGGGATATAACAACCAGATGCAATATATGGCCCAGGGTTAAATCCTGGATTGAATAAACCATCCCATAAAGGGCATTTGGGGGACATGTGAGAAATTTTAATATGGACTTGCTATTTTTGTTAGGTGCGACAGTGCTATTTTGGCTGTGTAGGAAAATGTTCTTATGTTTTGTAGACGCATGTAGAAGTAAAACCCAAGAAAGAAATATTGGTTTGGTGATGACACCTTTGTTTATTATTAATCAAGTTTCCTTACATGCATGGGGCTTCCCTTCTTTGCCTATCTTACTCATATTTCTATTATGAGTGAAGTTTGGCATTAGAAGTAGAATAACTGGCCTTTGTGGGGAAGCTCTGGATTTGGAACAGCTAAACAGTATACGTTAGTGATGCTGATTCTTTTAAAGTTAACTGGAATGTCTTGCAAGACAAGCAAATTTTTTGGATTCGGATAAAACTGATTTATAAAATTTTTACATGATCTCTTTAAGACTTGGGGTATTTTATTCGTCGGGGAGTTAAAGCCTATTTTGTCAAATAGTGTCATGAAATATTTATCCCAATTGCAATCTATCATCATCTTATCCTCTGATGAAAAATTTTAGATGACAACTTAAAATATGTGAGGAGTTACATAGTTTAAAAAAATTCTTTTGGGGGTTATGTAAGCAACATATTTAAAGATTTAAGAAAATACATTTCAAGGAAAGGAAGACCTCTCTTTTTGCATCCCTTTAGTCTCTTTCCTTTCCAGGAGCCAGTGACTAATTATAGGCATATAAGACACCTGATTAGGATTCCAGACAAAATGGCAGCCTTTTGCTTTTGTGCATGAGAACCAAGTTTATTTCAATAATGTTTCATTTTCCTTTCTCTCAGTGGTAGATTCCACTGTCACATAGCCACAAGCATATCGGTGGGACTCAAGAACCTTATATAGGGACTTCCCTGGTGGCGCAGTGGTTGGGAATCTGCCTGCCAATGCAGGGGACTCAGGTTCGAGCCCTGGTCTGGGAAGATCCCACATACCGCAGAGCAGCTAAGCCCATGTGCCACAACTACTGAGCCTGCACTCTAGAGCCTGTGAGCCACAACTACTGAAGCCCGTGCACCTAGAGCCCGCGTTCTGCAACAAGAGAAGCCACTGCAATGAGAAGCCTGCGCACAGCAACGAAAACCCAACGCCTCCAATAAATAGATAAAAAAAAAAAAGAACCTTATATAAAGCTGCAACTGCCTCCTGCAACTTTTCTCCCCAAACTTTGCAAACCCCACTGTTCAGTTTTCAGAGACCTCCTTCCTGCTTGTTGGTGGGTGAATGAGAAATTACTCCAAATGGCAAAGAGATCACTTTTGTTATTTCCAATCAGTGTGAGATTAAAAAGTCAAATGTGAGGGGTTGTATGTTTTTTCAGACAGGATGAATCAGTGGCATGTTGCTTTTTGAAGGGTATCTAAATCATTTCACAGAGCACACTTTTAAACAAAAGCCCTCCCATAAGGCTGAACCATCTGGCATGATATATGTTCTTCCAGATTTCTCAAGAGTCTGAGCTTCCCAAGGCACGTTGTGCCCCACCTTTCAGGGTTTTTTCCTACTTATTTTCTGGCATGTCTCCCTGTCAGGTCCTGCGTATCATTCTCATTTCTGCTGACTTCGATTCTCTAGTCTTGGCCTAAGTTTGGAAAATTCCAAAGAGGAATGTTCTACCAGTTTTCAGGCTAGAAGTAAAATTCTAACAAGATCTGTTTGTTGCTCGCAAACAGAGTCTTTGACTCTTGAAAGATGATTACAATCAGCTGTCAGGTTTTGGATGGGCTACACCCCTCAAATCTCAAGCCTTCACCTCTCAACTCCAGGCCTGTATTTTTGACCTTTCCCTGAGCGTGTTCTTTTTGAAAACCCACCGTGATGTCAAACTCAAGATGTCTATGATGGAACGGCTATCCTTTCCCTTTAATATTTCCTGCATGGGTTGCTCTACCAGATTAAGCTTCCTGTAGTGATGTTTGGATCTTGTCACACCCTCTAGGATAAAAGGCTCCAGTAGTTCACCATTGTCTATAAGATAAAATACAAATTCTTTTCTTGGTATTCAAGGTCCTGATACTCCAGTTGGACTGGTTCATTTTATATTGCCCAAACAGGCCTTCTACTTAAGTCTATCAGGTTTTTGGTCAAATGTTCTCACATTCTGGAATGTTCTGTCTACTTTTTTCTATTTATTTTTCCTACAAATATTTATGTTGCTCTTCAAATTTAACCCAGATATCTGCATGGCATTTCCCTTATTTCCTTGAAGTCTCTCTCAAATGTCACCGAGTAAGGCTTTTCTTTCTTTCTTTTTTTTTTTGAAAATAGAGCATTTAATAGGAATCAGAAAATATAAATGCTTATCAGTTTTAGAACACTGCAACCTTAAATAAAGACAACAATAACACATTCTGTTAAATATTCACAGTAGAATATTATAGATGCACTTAATCATTTTGAATGCTTCTTTACCTCAGGAGGAATCTAGGAGAAGTAGCACTAACCATGGACCTGCAGACTATAAAATAACTCTGTAGCTCCAGCTGAGTTGATGGCCACACATTTATATATGCCAGCATCTGTGATCTGGGTGATTTCAATATTGATGATCTGTCCTCTGTTCAAGAAAGTCACGCTACTGGAACACAATAGTGGACGATTATCTTTGTATCATGTAATAGCAGGCAAGGGATTTCCAGTTGCCTTACACTCCAGCTGTATGGGGGGTTGTTCACTACCACTGTCTCATTCAGCATCTTCCCTGCATCCTCCAGACTGGGTGATTCTACTAGTGTTGGAGGGTCTCCTGCGGGGGAGGGGGGGTAGCTGTGACTCACCATGGGGACAAGGACAATGGTCAGTAAGGCTTTTCTTTAACACTCATATTAATATTAATATTACAACAAGTCAACCCTGGCCACCCCCTATCCTATCTGCTTTATTTATTTTTCTCCATAATACTTATCACCATACATTATTTGTTCATGTACTGTCCATCTGCCTCCAAGGGGGTAGAGATTTTCATTAGTTCCATTCATTGGTGGAGCTTCAGCAATTAGAAAAGAGCCTGGCACATAACAGGCACACAATAAATATTTATGGATTAAATAAATGAATGAATAAACTCTGAAAATACTTAAGGGCATTTAGAATGAGCCTGGCACTCTCTTGAGTTCTGCAGAGGTGGATATCAACCAGGTGGGGTTCTTTTAGAAACCCATAATCATGTGAAGAAAAACGTGAAGTACAAAAATGGAAGTGTTTACCAAGATCAAGTGTAGCATGGTGTAGGAAAGAGAAAGGAATTAATATTATTGAGCTCCTACTATGTGTCAGATACATTCACATATCTGGTCTTGTTTAAGTTTCACAATGATGCAATCCAGTAGGTTTTATTATTCCCAATTGTGTAGGTGAGAAAACTGAAGCTAAGTAATTTATCCCAAAGTTTTTTGCTAATAGGTGGTTAAAATCAGAAGGGATTTAAAACCAGGTCTTCTCATGCAAAAATCAGTAGGCTTTGCACTATACTAGGTTGCCTCTCAAGTCATTAGGGAGTGAATATATTTAGCTTAAGGCATCATGGAGTAAGTGCTATTTGAGTGATTAATGAGAGGCTCATCAAAGCAGAGAAAAAATGGCAGGATAGCCACCCTCTGTATAAACTTCCCAGCCCACCTCAGTCCATGGGCTCTTTCCCTTCTGTCCTCTCATTCCCTTCTGTAATATTAATTCATTCAATAAATCTTTGAATATCTGCTATGTGCCAAGTAATGTTCTATGCTCTGGTGCTATAGTAGTGAATAAAACAAAATTCCTGTTTCCATGGAGATTTCATTCTCTAAATATTTTGTGTAATATTGGGAAAAAGCAAGACTTTTCAAATTTAGAGAGTTCGGATTAGTGTTATGGCTTCATCACAGTCTAGCTGAGGACCTTGGAGAGGTCATTTAAACTCTCTGAATCTCAATGTCTATATTTGGAATAGGAATAACTACCCATCTCACCAAAATATGATGTTGCGAGGCTCAAATAGGATGAAAATATTTTGAACCATGAAGCACTGAATAACTGTGTTTTATTAAATGTAACATGCCATTGCTTTTAAGAAACACTATTATTTATGTACCATTAAGAAAGAAAAAAATCCACCAATTATGACATGCCACTGATTGTAAGAGCCAGGACAATTTCAGAGATGTCAAAATGTGGGAAAAAATTATGCATCTTAGAATTGTTGAAGTATGGAATAAGAAAGCTAGTATTGTCATTCTAGTATGTAGCTACATACGCTCTAGTATGTAGCATATGGTTCAGAGAGGAATGGATTCAGCAAGATACACTGGAGTAGATTAATAAGTGATAGAATATTAGATATTAGAATATTAGATAGAATATTAGAATAGATAGAGATTTTCAAGAATCTATCTTTGTACTCAATTTTTTTCTTAGATAAGATAATTGCAGCATTTTTCTATGTTGTAGAATTTTGGAGCTCCAATCACCTATTTTCCCTTGAACAATGCAGCCATACTGGCCCAGAGCACTACCTGTAGACTATTATATGAGAGATGAATGAAGTTTTTGCTTGTTTAAGAAGTCAAGTCTCAGGACTTTCCTGGTGGTGCAGTGGTTAAGAATCCACCTGCCAATGCAGGGGACAAGGGTTCCAGCTCTGGTCTGGGAAGACCCCACATGCCATGGAGCAACTGAGCCCATGCGCCACAACTACTGAGCCTGCGCTCTAGAGCCCTCGAGCCACAACTACTGAAGCCCACGTGCCACAACTGCTAAAGCCCGCACGGCTAGAGCCTGTGCTCTGCAACAAAAGAAGCCACTGCAATGAGAAGCCTGCGCACCGCAACGAAGAGTAGCCCCCACTCACCACAACTAGAGAAAGCCCACGCGCAGCAACGAAGACCCAACGCAGCCAAAAATAAATAAATAAATAAAGTTCAAAACTCAATTAAAAAAAAAAAAGTAAAGTCTCTGTTCCAAGTCCTTATCCTAATTAATAGAACCACGTGCACACATTGCACGGTGCCTTCTTCATGAAAACTTGTCTGTATCAGGAAAATGGTGCTTTACTAGAACAATTTTTTTCAATCATATGGGTATTGCTAATTATGTAACTGAGATCTCTCTTTCTTTTCCTCCTTCCCTTATGACTCTTCCTCTTCCTCTCCTGCACATCACCCTCTCTTCCCTTTTGCTTTGGCTCTTAGGAAACTCTAACACAGGTATGTACTTCTTTATAAGGTTCTAACTTCAGTTTCATCTTTTTTGCTGACCTTTATTTTTCTTTTCTCCTAATTCTAACTTATTTTTTCCAACATTTCATTTTTTTTGAATATCTAGAAAAGATGAAAGAATTTTATGGTTAACACCCATATACCCACCATCTGGATTCCATGATTAACCTTTTACTGTACTTGCTTTATCACATGTCTTTCTATATATCCATCCCCCTTTTCAATTACTCTTTGATATGTTTCAAAGTAAATTTCAAACATATATACACTTTACCTCTATACATTTTAGTATGCATAGCATTAACCAAAGTTCGATAGTTGGTTATGTTTTTTAGGTTTTTTTCAGGGAGGTAAAATTTACATACAACAAAGTGCACATACCTCAAGTATACCATTCAGTGATTTTTGACAAGTGGATACATTTGTGTAACACAAATCCTGATCAAGATACAGAATATTCCCATCAGTCCAGCAAATTCCCTCATGTTTCTACCTTCATCCTCACAACTTCAGAGGCAAATACTGTTCTGATTTTTTTTTCCACCATAGATTAGTTTTACCTGTTTTAGAAATTCATATAAATGGAATCACACAGTAAGTACTCTTATATAAATCATTTTTTCACTCAGCATAATGTTGAAAGATTCATCCACATTATTATGTGTTCCAGAATTTGTTTCTTTATACTGCTGATTAGTATTCCATTGTATGAATACACCTCAGTTTGCTTAACAATTATAGCTGCTGTGAATGTTTTTAAGTCTCTTTGGGGAAATGCTTTCACAACTGTTGGCTATATACCTAGGAGTGGAAATGCTGGGTCATAGGGTAGATGTATGTTTAATTTCATAGGAAACTGTCAGTCCTTTTCCCAAAGTGATTATACCAACACCACTGTATGAGAGTTCAGGTTGTTCTATGTTCTCCCAACATTTAGTATTGTCAGTCTGCTTTTTTCAAATTATTATTTATTTTAGCTATTCATGCAAGTAGTAATATCTCACTGTGGCTTTAACTTGTATTTCCCTGATAATTAATGATATTGAGTATCTTTTAAATGGCTTATAGGTCATTAATGTATCTTCCATTGTGATGTGTCTATTTAAGTCAATCCAAACTGAGTTGTTTGGTTTTTCAAACTTTTGAGGTGTAGGAGTTCTTTACATATTTTAGATACTAATTCTTTGTCAGATATATGTCTTGCAAATATTTTATATTAGTCTATGGTATATTTCTTTTGTACTTCATTAACACTGTCTTTTTATGAGCAAAAGTTCAAAATTTTGGTATAATCTAATTTATCAGTTTTTAAATGGTTATTGCTTATCCTGTCTAAGAAAACCTTGCTATTCCAAGTTGTGAAGATATTCTCCTCTATCTTTTTCCAGAAGCTTTAGAGTTTTCACTTTTACATTTTGGTCTGTGATTCCCTCTTGAATTAACTGTGTATAACGTGAGGTAGGGGGTCAAGGTCCATTGTTTTTCCATTTGGGTACCTAGTGCCGGTACCCAATCTATTTTTTAAAAAATCTTGTCCTTTATATGTTTTTGTAAGATCCCTCAAATATTTTTGAAACAAGCAATAATTGGATTCTGCCTAAAGGCCAGAGGATGCCCTCATGAGTCTCCTTGAAGTGCTGTGATGGGTAATATTCTCCCAACATAGACATACTAAAATATAATTCCCCTCCTCCACAATAAAAGGTGCTCTGTGTTTCCTTTAGTCTTGGCCTTAAGTTATTCACTTTCCTGCCTCTCCAGGAGTGGTGAAATGCTGCTGTGCACTCACTTGACCAGGATGGTTAGCTTGTTCCTACCGGGTCTTGTGGAGATGAAGCAGCAAGATGCTTAGGAGGACTGTCTTTTGGGTCTGAGTAGCCTAATGGGTTTTTACAGGCCTCCAGGGATTATCATCAGCACTTTGGGAGAGCGTTTGTTCTACAGAACTTTTTAAAGGTAGAGAAGTTAGACTCTGATAAGATCTAGAGACAGAGCAAATCTGTGCTCTGGTTCTTTTGGTAAATTTGATTCTGGGTTCTCAGCTCTGAGTGCCAGTTGTTAAGTGGAGACTTTCATTTACCCTCTTTTAAACTGTTTTTCCTACCTTTCCCCTTTTTGCTCAGCAAAGAGAATCAGACCCTGTATGTATGTATGTACTTATATAGTATGTGTGTGTGTGTGTGTATACACACACACACACACACACACACACATACACTTATGAAAGTATATGTACTGGTTACGAAAATAAATAATATAAGCTCATAGTTGAAAACTTTGATAATACAAACAATGTGCAAAGAAGAAAGTTCAAATCAGCTATAATCTAACACCCAGAGATAAGCCATGGTGTCATTTTTTGATCAACTTTGATTTTGAATCTTGGCCCTGCCTCTTACTAGCTTGGCACCACTTTGACTCTAACCTCCCATCTGGGAAATGGGGATAACTTCCTTCATGGACAAGCTGTAAAAATGAAAGATGATGTATGTAAAATCTTTGGCAAATAATAGATACTAAATAAATATAAGTTCACCTATTGAAGGGTAAAGAAAGTGAGTGGGTGTAGGGAAAAAAAAAATCTCAGTTCCCTTTTCCCCCCCATTTTAAGTTCTGTTATTAAACTCCTTTAAAGCAGGCACAACTAGAGGGACAGAACACAGGATAGTGGTTGCTAGGAGCTAAGGGTGAGGCAGCAGTCGATTAAAAAGGGGAAACAGTTCTATATCTTGATTGTGATGGTAACTACACAACTGTATGTGATGTTTAAAACTCACAGAACTATACACTGAGGGTGAATTTTATTGTATACAAATTGTACTTCAATAAACCTGACTTTAAAAAATACTCCTTTAAAACAAAGTCCTAAATTTTTTCATTGATTTAAATTGGTCCTTCCAGGTCCTCTCAGCATTTCCCCTCCAGTTTATCTCTTTTCTAGACACTTGAGGCTTTTTACCTTCCTGATGGTGTTCTGAATGTTGGTTTGGCTCTCCTGTTAATTGTTATACTGGATTCTTTGTTCCCTGCCTCCCTGCTTTGCTGCATATTTTATTTCCCTCTTTTGAATTGACATTCTGTTGAGCTAGCTTCAGCTGTGCTTAGCAAACCAAATGTATCGCTGTTTCACTTGCTTTTGTGTGTGTGTGTGAGACAGAAATGTTCTTATCAGGGCAACTAATTAATTATAGTGAGCAAGGTAAGAGAAAAGCAGATCCTGAGTCCTTGTGTTAATGGTTAAACAGACATCCTTTAAAATCTTCTAGATTGTTCCTTCTACTATGAACAAAGGACTTGGAACAATTTTTATGCTGAAAAATAAGTAAAACACAGGCTCACAGTGGAACTTGTTATAGCTACTTGTTGTAGCTCAGTTAAAACAGATACAGCTATTTGAGGTGTATCTAATCACATAATACATCCTGAAATTTCCAGGACAGTCTGGATATAAAATATTCCATGCCAAGTTCTCTCTAAGACACTCATATTGTGTAGACCAGACAAATGTATCTTGATTCATAAGATATTGTTGCCAGACTCATAAGTTAAATTTATTAATTCTTTCTTTATTTTTCCATTCTGGTATTTACTGAGCACCTACTACCGAGTGCTAGGCTCTCTAGTAGGCTCTGGAGAAACAGATAAAATCTTTCTTGAGAAGCTAATGTTGTTCAGTCTGGGGTATGGACAGGCTAACAAATGAGTTCAGTTTCTCTAGAAAACAACTGTGTACAGGAAAAGACCAGAGATAAGTCAATTCATGTACAATATAATTTACTGAGAAGCTTTTAAACTTTACTGTATAGACATATATTTTAACTGCATAAGTAATATAGGCTTGTTTTAACACACCAGTATTAGGAAGATTTTATTAGACAGCCCTCTATTAAAAATGTAGTATTTAAGTAAATGTATAATATTGCATATATTTATATATTTTCAACAGGAGAGATTGTAATCTATTCCCAGAGCTTTCACTAGTATAACTTTTGGTTAGAAATCTTCCTCTGACTAGCTTGACCATCTTGCAGTTACTTCTAATAACAGCTGGTATGTCCTGAGTTCTGCCAAATGCCAGGTAATTTGTAGACACTTTTTCTATTACTCATGCCACTTGGTGGAGTAGGCATTGTTCTTCCACTTTATAGACTAGGTGGAGAGTGGGTTTCAGAGAGGGTGAGTGACTTGTCCAGTACCACCAGCCGACTAGAGGTGGAGGGGAGATCTAATGTGCCTGACTGAAGGCAGTGTGCTCTTCTCCTGGCTACACAGCCCTTCATTGTTGGGGAGCTTTTAGCTGCGTATCAGGCATGCATTTATTTAAATCTCCACTGCTACCGGAAAGGAAAGTGAGAAAGGGGGACGTAATTAAGATGCCACTACTGCCAAAGCATCCCTCGTAATCCAATATTCTCGCTGCAGCCAGAGAGATCCTTGTAAGTGCCAATTGGGCCATGTCTCTCCATTCCTCAGAATCTTCTGATTAATTTTTTTAAATTAATTAATTAATTAATTTTTATTTTTTTTGGCTGCATTGGGTCTTCATTGCTGTGTGCAGGCTTTCTCTAGTTGCAGCGAGCAGGAGCTACTCTTCGTTGTGGTGCATGGGCTTCTCACTGCGGTGGCTTTTCTTGTTGCTGAGCACGGGCTCTAGGCGCTCAGGCTTCAGTAGTTGTGGCTCACGGGCTCCAGAATGCAGGCTCAGTAGTTGTGGCGCACGGGCTTAGTTGCTCCGTGGCATGTGGGATCTTCCCGGACCAGGGCTCGACCCCATGTCCCCTGCATTGGCAGGCGGATTGTTAACCACTGCGCCACCAGGGAAGCCCCCTCTTCTGATTAATTTATTAATTCATTATTTATTTCTAAGGTTTAAAATTTTTTTTTATTGAGGTAACATTGCTTTATATCATTATATAAGTTTCACATGTACAACATTATTTTTCTACTTCTGTATACACCACAGTGTGCTCACCACTGAAGATTTAGTTTCCATCTGTCACCATACATTGATCCCCTTTACCTATTTCATCTTCCCTCACCCTTTCCCCTCTTCCCTTCTGCTCTGTTCTCTGTATCTACATGTTTGTTTTTGTTTGGTTTTACTTGTTTGTTTATTTATTTTGTTGTTGGCTCCCAGTTGTGTTAGGTTCATGGGTCTGTTCCTGTCTTTCCAGCCACATGTAGGCATACTCTCTCCTGCCCTCCCCT
Organism: Lagenorhynchus albirostris; assembly: GCF_949774975.1. Taxonomy (NCBI): domain Eukaryota; kingdom Metazoa; phylum Chordata; class Mammalia; order Artiodactyla; family Delphinidae; genus Lagenorhynchus; species Lagenorhynchus albirostris. The sequence goes on from NC_083102.1 coordinate 41,476,545, forward strand.
AGAGGTGCCCTAGCCATGCTGGCCTCTTTTTGTCCTTTTCTTTCCCTATGTCCTCCTGTCCCTGGGCCTTTTCTCCTGCACTTCCTTTTGCCTAGAAGACTGTCCTTAAGCCCTTCCACCTTCTCACCCATCAGTTAACTCTGCCTCTGGTTCTCAGTGCACTGTGGCCCCTTCAAAAAGCCTGTCCTACTGCACCAACCCTCAGCGCACATGCCCACGTATTCACCTGCATCACCCGTTCATGGAGGCCATCATCAGGTGGTCATTTACAGATAGATGCAATCTGATTCTGTAAAAATGCCTCCTCCAGGAGAGAGCTCTAGGGGAGCAGGGATGCTGCAGTTTTTGCTCACCATTATCCTGGACCCTAGCACTGTGTGTGCAAAGAGTAGGCACTGGAAAATAACTGTTGAAAGAAGGAATCCTTCAGTCATTCCTGTCACCTCCACTAGACTAGGCTTCCTCAACCTACACTCTCAGTAGGACCCTGAACATTTCCTCTTTAGTCCTGTAATTAGAGACTTGGATGATTATTTGATTATTTGTCTCTTCCCCTGAGGGCCTCATAAAGGCAGGGGCCTCATGTTTACTTTCCTCATCATGGTGAGCTTAGCACAGCGCCTGCACAGAGGATGCCCTCTATAAATTTTTGTTGAATGGGCAAGCTAGGGGCCTGTAGACAAAAAGGGAGTGATTCAGAGGTCTGAGTATAAAGGCTTCATAAAGTGGCTCATTATCTACTAATTCAAATTTGTATTAATTTAATAAATATCTAGTAGTGTTATTAGCAACGCTCAAGCTGAATAAAACATTACTGCTACAAACACCACCCAAGGAAATCCTTCACACTGGTCTGAAGCCCCTTCCTATGGTCAGCTCTCTGGCCAGTGAAGGTAAATTCCTTCTGTTCTAGGCAGAGGCAGATTTTCCATGAGAAGCTGAAGCTTTGGGAGTATCACTTGTGGCACACCTTCCAGGGCCCTGGGAGGATCCTTAGCAACATGTGCACAGGGTCATATGTTTTTATAAAATTAGCAAAAATAAGATATTTTAAATCACAATTAAAGGCCCTGTCTCTATCCACTCTGACTTTCCTTCTGTCACCTTATTGGGGGTATTAGAGCAGCCACGGGCATCCTGAGGCTCTGACTAAGAGGAAGTTGAGTTGGGGACACATTGAGCTTGGCTTTAGTGGGATATGTAATTTTCAGACAATTCTGTGTATAGTTAAGTCATGGCTATTAGTCCCACCACCGAAATTGCTTCTGGAAAAACCCCTCCAGCCCACGGTGACGACCTACCTAGTATTGTGACACCAAGTTGGTGGCTAGTATCAATGAAGTTCCTTCTGAGAATCACTTGCTTTGGTGCTGAAGGCTATGAGGTTATCGGTGCTGGTTTCTCTATAATCCCCATACTTCCTGATTTCCTGAAAATGGCCTTTTGATCTTTGCTCTCTTGGTCTATCCAATGGTGGTGTCAGCCTCTAACTCCCTGAATTATCGGTATTTTAGGAATTACCCAAAACACTCAGAAGCTTCTTTTTTCCTGGCTGAACTCTGACCAGGCAACAAAAGCTCTGCCTGTGGCATTGGTATAACCTTCATGGCAGAGCTGTCTCTTTGGGCACCTTAAGTGCCTATCACCCCATCTTTGTTCCCTTATCCTTCTCATGTGCCCCATGGAACCCACAGGCCAAAAGGCACACTGCTCTCTCCCCAAGACCCAGAACAATGCCCCCCAAATTGTGCCCTGGAAAAACAGACCATTCATAAGTGTGAAAAAAGGCAGACAGCAGAGTGAGGAGGGAGAGAGAGAAGACAAGGGGAAGAAGACTGACAGCAGAATGATTAAGGAAGATGATGATGTGGGCACTAGATGGACTGGCTGAGAAAGATGCAGAAAAGAGAACAAAGCTGAGCTCTTCCCTTGCCAGATGTGCGTGTGTGGAATCATATCCTTATCCAGAGTTGGCTGGGGTCAGGCGCCAAGGTGAGGATGGAGCATGCTCATCTCTCTCCTGGATCACTGCAAGTTTCCTAGCTGGTTTCCCAGCTTCCACCCCTGCCCTCCTAAGTCCTTCTCACCCCTGCAGCCCAGTGATCCTCTTCAAATATGAGTCAGCACATGCCACTCCTCTGCTCTCGTACTCTCTGACCTCACTTCCGTCCTCTGTCCCCACCCTCAGTTGGCTCCAGCCAGACTCACTGCTCCTCAAATATGCTAGGCCTCCAATAAAAATATTAAAAAAAAAAAAAAAAAAAAAAGCTAGGCCTGCTCCGGCCTCAGGGCCTCTGCTCAGCTGTTCCCTTTGGCTGGAAGGCTGCCCCTCGAATGTCCACCTGCTGCTCTCCTGCATCCACCGAGTCCCCTCCTCACTCAGCCTCTTCTGGTCACTCCATCAAAGACGACAACCCTCCCAATGCCCCTTTCCTTTCTAACATAATATATAATCTATTTATTTATTTGTGTTGTCTGTCTTCTTCCACTAGAGTGTAAGCTCTAGGGCAGGGATTTTTGTTCACTGCTGAATCTCCCTCTTCAAGCACAGTGCCTGGCACAGAGTAGGAGCATATTAAATATTTGTTGAAAGAATGACCTCATGAGGCAGGTGATATTATTAAGCACATTTTATAGAAGATAAAACTTGGGCTTGCCAGTGTAAAGTAACCTGCCCAAGATCACATGGTGAAGTGAAAGAGCAAGTGTTGAACCCAGTCATGTCTGTTTCAAAAGCCTGTGCTTATAAATGCTTCAATGTAACAGTCTTCCTACAGCTGTGAACTGCTAAGAGCTGTTAATCGCTTCTCACATCAGCCTTTCTTTCTGGTTAACCAGACCACTGGGCCTTCAGATGGCCTTCCTGAGTTGCAAGTGAGTATTTAATGACAGAAAGGGATGAAGAACTAAATCATAACGCATGTGCTATGTGAGGAATTGAACGAACAGCTTTATGTCCACTTGGTTGAGAACGGAGATGTGGACTTGCTGAGGCCAGCCTCACCTGGGCTGTCTCAGAGTGGAAGAGGGCTGCCTCCGCAGGCAGGATCTCCCGCAGGCATGCCAGACACATGTTTGGGCACCAGCAAGGCAGAGGTACCAAAATAATGAAAAAAATCTTTTATGGTAGTAAGTGGCTATTAGATATTTTTAGGAACGTATAAAAGGTGTTATTGTAGGAAAAGTCAGAACTTTGCTGGACTTCCTTACAGGCATTTGACTGAAGGCATTGTTGGATATTCAGTTACATGTGGGCAGCAGCATCAACTTTTTGGCGCACAGAGTCTCTGGAGGTCAGTCTAACCCTGCTGGTCCTGGCTGACGGTGCCAGTGGAGTCATTTTATCTATCATTTACTTTCATAAATGGTATATGAATGTGTATGGCTTCCATTACGGAATGAGAGGTCAGTGGGGGCAAGAACCGTTGCTTTGTGAATCCTTGAGGAATAACAGTGGTGTTTCTGGGAAGGCCGACTTACTGCTGTTATTTTAAAGTTGGAGTTGGAGGTCTGAAGCGCTCCTATTTTTGCTTCTACACCTTCTCTGATGTGAAGCTTTCTCTGTCTACCTCCCTGGGCTCCCCTCCCTCAGCAATTATTCACTTCCTCTTCTGTGCTACAGATATTATTATATTTATCAGATCATATCATAATCATTTTTATCCACTTATGATTCCCTATGAGACTTAGAACTCCTAGAAGTATATGGCTTATTCATTATTGCATCTAGATTCATCTATCTAGCCCAGGGCCTGGAACAGACTGAAGGTTCTAAAATTTTGCCAAAAGCAATTAAAACCAAACTTTGGAGGTTAGAGGAGTTTCTAAGGAAAAGATCTTTTTTTTTGGTGAATTCCTTCATAAGACATGCCCGGCGCCTAGCATTGTTTACAAAGCAGGTCATACTGGAGCAATTGCTTCTGCGGCCCCTTGTTTTTCGTCAGACCTTCTCTGCTGGGCTGCTCAGTGACTCACAGCAGGAAGAGGAGGCATGGGTGCTAAACTGTCCCTCGACACCTCCCCCATCATGCCCCAAAAACCCCAAAATGACAAAAAATAGGCTTGTGGTCCTTTGAGCTGCTTGAGCCTATCACTTCACTTCTCTGCTTTTCGGTTCCTTATTTTGTAGCAGTTATGAGTTGAGATGGGAGACCTAAGTTCCCTTCAGGCTGTGAAATCTGAGTCTTTGAGCCTACTCGTGGGCAATAAGCAGCCCATAATCCTGCCCTCTTCCCACTCTCTGAAGAGCAGGTCAGACTTGGTTACCTCGGAACAAGACCCACACCCACACCTGTCCTTGGAGCTGCTGTTTTGTGACAGGTCTTTCCTTTAGCTGGGAGTGCATTTCTCCTGTAACACGTCTGCTTTCTGCTGCTTACCTCTGCTCTACTGCTGTATCCTTGATTTTGTGGATCAAGCCTGCTCTCAATATTCATTTTATCCAGGTTTTATCCCTATAAAAATGATGTGATAAATTTAGAACACTGCATATACCATCATGCTACTCATGTATTTTATTTTAAGCTATGTATGCTGGTCTTTTTTCTGTTTGTTCTCAGATCTATTTTCTACCATCCTCAACCTTGGGTTTTGCATCCCTGGGAGCTACTTGTCCCAGGCTCCCTTACAGACCTCGCCAAATAGAGCCAGCAATGGAACACTGGAAAATGAGAGGAGGGAAGAAGCCGGGTTATTTCCTCCCCTTCCCTCTGTTTTAGATGGTGTATGGCAGCATCTTGCCCATGTCTCCAGAGCCTGCTGTACAATCCTCTCTCCATGGTTCCTGATTTATCCTGGAAATGCTGCCACAGTTCCAGATTCTCCCAAGAGGCCTCAGAATCAGGGCTCCAGTGACACTGCCTTCTCCCTTCATCCCTCTAGCTCCAGGGTTGATAGTGGCTTCCTGCTGTTCTCTGGCCTCTCAACTCTTCCATCACCTGATTAAATTCCCTCTGCAATAGCTAGCATGGCTCCTGCAGAGTATTTTCAACTCTGACTAAAATACTCTAGATGTATGTATACATCATACATACATACATGAAAATATGAATATCTATATGAATATATGTGTATGAAACTACACACATGTATGAAGACACATGTATGTATGAAAACACAGAAAAAGATCTGGAAGTTTACACATGAAACTGTGAACAGTGATTTTATGACTGGGAAAAGGAATGGGGCTGGGTTGGTATGGAATTGTGAAGGAGAATGATAGCTTTTTAAAAATAGCTTTACTGTGGCATAATTTACATATATAAGACCATAACATTCATATGTATGTATATGTGTTATTTAGCTTTTTTGTTTTACAATGAGCATGTATTCACATATTGCTTATCTAATATTAAAAATAAATAATTAGGACTGCCCTGGTGGCGCAGTGGTTGAGAATCTGCCTGCCAATGCAGGGGACACGGGTTCGATCCCTGGTCCGGGAAGACCCCACATGCTGCAGAGCAACTAAGCCCGTGCGCCACAACTACTGAAGCCCGCATACCACAACTACTGAAGGCCGCATGCCCTAGAGCCCTTGCGCTGCAAATACTTAGCCCCCATGCCACAGCTACTGAAGCCCATGTGCTCTAGGGCCCAAGTGCCACAACTACTGAGCCCACGTGCTGCAACTACTGAAGCCCATGCACCTAGAGCCCGTGTTCTGCAACAAGAGAAGCCACTGCAATGAGAAGCCCACGCACCGCATCGCAGAGTAGTCCCCACTCACTGCAACTAAAGAAAAGCCCGCGTGCAGCAACGAAGACCCAATGCAGTCAAAAATAAATAAATAAATAAATAACATAACATTACATAACATAAATAGCAGGAGTGGGGCAGCCTTAAGCCATGTAGGGAAAGCCTTGCAGGTGACACTAACATTCATTCATGCAACAAATATTTTTTATTTACTATGTGCCAGGCACTGAGGGTCCATCAGTGAACAATATGGCCATGATCCCTGCTCATATTATCTGCAGTAATTAAATACACAATTATGTCAGTACTAATTAATTATGAAGAAGAGGGCAACAAAAGTCCTAACCTAGTCAGGGAGGGCTTCTCTAAGGAAGTGACTTACTAGCTAAGAGCTGAAGGATAAGCAGTTAAAGCTTAGTTGCTGGAGGGAAATATGAGACAATATGAGATGGTAAAGCAGGGCTGCCACTGAGTGCTTCCCTGGTTCCTGTTCTCAGGGAAGCTGTTCTAACAATAGAGTTTGCTAGAAGGTGTTCCTCGTTGGAACCCATAATGGGATGCCAGTCAACGGGAAGTGTGGGGAGGTTCTGTGGGACCAGACTTCTACTGCTGTAGCCATGCCTCCCACAGCACTGGATCCATCGTCTGCACGCCAGGTGGCTCCCACCTGGAGGAGAGGAAGCCAATGCCTTGTGTCCTGTAGTAGTTGACAAGGCTGGTTTGGAAGTGGCTCAAAAGCTAAGGATGCCCTGGGGTCAGCAGCAGTAACAAAGGTATCCATGTCCATCAACCCCTCATCCTTTAATGGGAACAACTGACACTTTCTCAATCTTAAGTAGAGTGGCATGCAAATGCCCAAGACAAGTGCTCAGTCCAGTTTCCATCCATATTTCTACTTCTGAGGTCTTCTTGAAATGAAATGCTGGAACTTGTGGTAAAAAGCTATTCATGAAGCAAGTCTCATTCTTTCTAAGCTCCGTATTTTTCTCTTTCTGCTTAACCTAATTCAGATTTTTTGCCTGTGCCTCAGTCTTTCCAATTCATAAACATTTTGGAAATGACTATAATCTCCTTGTTTTATTGTAAGTCACCAATCTCATTTTAGTGTAAGCCACCAATTATTCTGTGAAATTAAGTCACTTATAAAGTAGTCCATTGATTATAATTACAGTTTAGTTACAGCTTGTCCAGGTCTCCCAAACTATGTAAAATCAGGTTATGTTTCCTTTGACGTCCAAATTACAAAGGTAACAACAGGATCTTAGCTTGACCTCAGTGTCCTGCAGCTATTTCTGGGCGTCCCCAACGGGATGTGTGATTCGTGCTCACAAATCGGCTGCTGTAACCACATAGGTCCACCTAGTCCTTTCTCTTCTGCACTGGCTCCACCAGGTCTGCTTCCTGCAGGACCACTTGGAAAGCATCAGTGCTGTCACTGCCCATCATGAAAGCAGCACTGATGGTGCCAAGTCCACAATCTCTCCCAGTGCTGCCAAGCCAGCCAGCCTTTGGGCTCTCAGAGCAGAGTGAGATTTCATGAGCAAGCAGGGAAAATGGCCTCTTCCCTCCAGCTCTGTGCTCCACTTTGGCACCTGGGATCTGATTCTATGGTGCTTTGGACTGAGAATCATAAATGTTTCTTGTGAATAGTTTTCCCAATTTCTGGCCTTCATCTATCTAACCCCTGGGGCTCAAAACCAAGTTCAAGGTTTTAAGGAGGAGACAATCTGTACCATCCCTCAAACCTTCATGGTTCTTAGCCGTCCCGGCAGCTACACTTGGGTCTGCTCTCCAAGTCACAAAACAAAAGTTCCCAACCATATTAATAGAAGCAAACAGATGCTATAGTGTCTGTGGGGGTGATAATTGTGCTGATGGGTATCAATACTAACAATCTAAAATTAGGCTCAGCTGGCCAAAATATATTAATAGTTTTAATTCACTCTAATAACTGAAATAACTAGTTTCAAGTAGATTCTGAAAATAAATACCCCATATCACAATGTCTTTTCCAAAAAAGACTGAACATATATGCACATTGATGTCAAAAAATTCCCAAGAACTACACAGGTGAGAACCTGTTTACCATGGAAACCAAGCAAGAGCTCCTCCTCAATTCTCACCCGAGGCTGAGGTGCGCGGCTGCTGTTTAAGAGCAAGGCCTGTGGTCTAGCAATGCTCTTGCCTATGTAAGGCCCTGCTTTTCCTCAGTGGGAGGCTTCCATCATTTCCTGGTGAAACTAGTAATACTGAGTACGGTCTTCGTGGGACATGGAGCTCTCAAGACATTTATCATTCTTTCATTTAACATTCACTGTGTCCTCTCCTGCTAGGGGCTTTGGGGAATTAAAAAAAGGTATAAGACATTCTTTTTAGAAGTTTACAATGTAAAACAAGTTCATTTTTTGAGGTCATTGTGCTAAGTGAAATAAGTCAGAAAAAGACAAATACTGTATGATCTCACTTATATGTAGAATAAAAAAAAAAACCAAACTCATAGAAACAGAGTAGATTGGTGGTGGAGGAGAAATGGAAGAAGGTGGTCAAAGGGTACAAACTTCCATTTATAAGATGAATACATTCTGGGGATGTAATGTACAGCATGGTGATTATAGTTAACAATATTGTATACTTGAAAGTTGCTAAGAGAGTAGATTTTTAAAGTTCTTGCCACACACACACACACACACACACACACACAATTGTAACCATGTGAGGTGGTGGATGTGTCAACTAACCTTGTGGTAATCATTTTGCAATATATACATATATCCAATCATGTTGTACACAGTAAACTTATACAATGTTATATGTCCATTATATCTCAATTACGTGGGGAAAACTGACTTTTTAGTGAGTCAGACACTATTTAATTTACATTTATGGATTCTCTCACTTAATCCTCATGTAAAGTAAAAGCTACTATTAGCTTCGTTTTACAAATGAGGAAAGTGAAACTGAGTGACTTGCTCAAGGACATAGCAGAGTCGGGATTCTATTAGAATCTTTGCTTTTATCCAATGCATTGTTTCTCCTTCCCAACTTCCATTAAAAATCCTAGGACTGTTGCCAATCAGATAACCAGATTCCCCTCAATATATATTTGATTTGAACATAGCAAATTCTGTAAGTTGGTACAAAACAGTTTCTTCACTGACTGGTAAGAATTGTCAGAGTAGTCTCACCACATTACAACGCTCCAGTTTCCTGTGCAGAAATCTGGATTAAAGCTTTAATCTGGATTAAAGAGTTCTTAAAAAGTAGTAGTGCCTTTTGGGACTTCCCTGGTGGCCCAGTGGTTAAGAATCCGCCTGCCAATGCAGGGGACACGGGTTTGAGCCCTGGTCTGGGAAGATCCCACATGGCACAGAGCAACTAAGCCCGTGTGCCACAACTACTGAGCCTGCGCTCTGGAGCCCGCAAGCCACAACTACTGAGCCCAAGAGCCTAGCGCCCATGCTCCACAACAAGAAAAGCCACTGCAATGAGATGCTCGCACACCGCAACGAAGAGTAGCCCCCGCTCACTGCAACTAGAGAAAGCCTGCGCAAAGCAATGAAGACCCAATGCAGCCACAAATAAATTAAAAAAAAAAAAAGTAATAGCGCCTTTTAAATATACTACTGGTTATTTTTATAACCATTAGGGTATAAGTATAGACAAAGGAAGTTTTCTCAAGATGTTTCACTAAGATGTATAAGCATTTTAAAGAACCAGATTGTAGTAACTACATGTTATTTCTCTAAATTTGATAATATAGAAATCTATTTCTAATAAAATAATGACAATAGTGAGTGATTGTTTCCCTTCAGGGAAACTTTTTAAAAAGGCATGGCAAAGCTCTGGTCACTATAGGACAGGTTTAAAGTTCTACTAGGAGTTGGGGTTGTTAGATGTTGATGATGTTGACGGGTTGTTAGGTGTTATACTAAGACTCATGCTAGGTGATAAGAGACAGCACAGCACAGTGGTTAAGAGCATGATGCTGAAGTTCAGATCCCAGTGTTACCTTTTACTACCTTTGTGACCTTAGGCAAATTACTCAACCTGTCTGAACCTCAATTTACTATTCTGAAAAATGGGGAGAACATTACCTACTATTATGGATTGCATGTTTGTGTTACCCCCAAATTCACCTATTGAAGTCCTAACCCCCAGAGTGGTTGTATTTAGACATGGGGCCTCTAAGGACATAATTAAGGTTAAATGAAGTCCTAAGGATGGGGCCCTGATTGGACAGGATTAGTGTCTTTTAAGAAGACACCAGAAAGCTTGCTCCCTTTCCCTCTCTGCACAGGCACAGAGGAAAGGCCATGTGAGCACAGTGAGAAGGTGGCCATCTGCCACCTAAGGGGAGAGCTCCCACCAGACACCAACCTTGCTGCTGGCACCTTCATCTTTGCACTTCCAGTCTCTAGAACTGTGAAAAAGTAAATGTCTGCTGTTTAAGCCAGTCTATAGTATTTTGTTATGGCAGCCAGAGCAGACGAAGACACTTACCTTGTAAGGCTGTTGAAGGATTAAATGAGTTGATACACTTAAAGAGCTTCCCACAGTGCCTAGCATGCGGGAAGTCCTGTGTGAGGGTTAACTAGAGTTGCTGGCCTCAGATCTGTGGGTTTGGGTTTTGAGAATGGTGATGTTGTGCACAAATGTGGCATGCATAATTGTACATGGGCACACTCAGTTCTGAAAAACAAATTTGAGAAATTAATTTTAAATTAATTAAGTGGGAAGACATTTACATTCTAAAGTGAACTTAGGCAAAATTAAATGTGCCAGCCTAGGTTAGGGCCGATATCTCATGCCTTCCTCCACCTCTCCTCAAAAGTTTAGATTCATGTTAGTTTAAAACTTCTTGCCCCTCTCCCTCCCCAATAAAACCTCAAACCAACTATAAGTAAATTGTTATGGGTCTCTGGGGAAAAAGAAAACGGAACAGGAAATATCTGGATAGATAAGGGAAGCCTGTAAAACATAGATGATGGTTGTAATTTTAGGAATTCCAATATGAATGGCATCAAGTCAAATCCTCATTTTAAAATAATAGAGGCCAGAATGCTTAAATGTTAGTCTTTAAATATATTTTTCCTTTTAATGTACTAAATTCACATATATATGATCCTTTAGTCTCCAGGTAATTATTATGAAAGTCAACTTAGGATAGAAGAATCATTTTCTATGAAGGATCAGAAAACACTATGAAAAAGAAACAACTGCTTTCAATAAACATTAAAATATACTTTCAGTTCCAAAGTATCATTCTTTACAAGGCAGGAGGAAGAAGAGTTGGGAAAGCAGGAGAAAAAGAGGGAGGGACAAAAAGAAATAGAGAGGAAGGGAAAGGGACAGAAGAAATGGAAAAACAAGAGAAAGGAGGAAAAGGAGCAAAGAGAAGGAGAGGAGTGAAGAGGACTGTAAAAAAATTGGTTATGAAAAAAAATTGGTTCTGTAGCTTTGAGGGGGCTGTTTGTTAAGGTCCTTTGTAAAGTTCGGGGGTGGGCGGGGGTGGGCTGGGGAGGTGGAGAGGAACAACATTCTCTTCCAACCTTTTGAAATTTAGATGAGCTCATTAATCAGTTCTCTCAGCTTCCACTGCCCAGACCCTGGGAAGAACAACCTTTGGCCTGTGGACACCAGGCTCTCCAGGCTTGGAGATGTAGCACTCAGGTCTAATTTTAGCAGTAAGATTTAGACCAGTGAATAATAGTTGTACCCTCCAACCCCAGCCCCTCCACACTCATCCAAGCTTAAGGATGAAGAAGGCCTTTCCTGAGCTTGCCCACCATTTGCGGCCCTGGGACTGGAGTTCTGTGAGCTACTGTCTCCATAGGGCTTAGGTCCTGATAGAGGACCACACAGGTGGTGAGTATGACAGACAGAAAGAATGAGAGCGATATCTTCAGCTTCCTTCCTTTCTTCTTGAGGCTATGGTTCAGCAAGAATATACCCTTCTAGGTTTTTATAATTTGGGAGTAGAGACAGAAAATTTTAATTTACATGTACAAAGTGTTAAGCATTAGGGATACAGATAGGCACGGGAGAAGATGTCAGAGTTCCTGCCTCCTTAGGTTGATATTACAGTGGGGGAGGCAGTATAAGCCCCTCCTCTGCACCGTATTTTGTACCCCTCCACCCTAACCAGATATGTTCACACCTTCCAATACACACTCTTACTCTTGCTCCCTCCTGGACTCTCCCTCTCCTGGCACCAGGGCAAGAGGCTTTCCTTGTCCCTGGTCTGGTCTTCAAATACCTAAATTGTAATTGTAGATCCATATGCAGTTGGAAGGTGGATCCTTTCGTGCTCATCACCTGTCATGCAACAGGATTTGTGATGAATTCCATGAAATCTCATAGGCTTTAATGGAAAAATTTACAAAGCAAGAATGAACAAGAAAAGAGAAAAGATGGGCCAAGGTTCTCTGCTGGACACACCATGGGTGGACATTTCAGGGAAGAGAACTTGCCCCCTTGCTGTTCTCCTTATAGAGCAAGAGTGAGAACGTCTTAGTCAGCTGGGAGATAATCCGACTTCTTGTGTATCATCCAATCTGGGGTTAGATACCAGCTCTTAACTGGAGTCACCTAGCAAAGCCGACTGTCCAGCACCTGAGGACCTTGAGTTCTATGGAGGGGAGAAACTGGTCCCTCGAGAGGTTTGGGGGCAACCCCTCCTGCAGGGAAGAGGTGAAGAGCCCAGGTCCCAGCTGGCTTGTTGTTCAGACAACCCAGAATAACCAACCTAGGTCAATTTTGGCCAATCCTGACTGTGGCACCACGAATCTTTTTCATCTTTATACCTCTAGCACTTAGCATAGAGCCCGGCATATGAAAGGTACATGAGCAATGCCTGATGATTTAATAAGTAAATGTGCTTTTGTGCCAGCTGAAAACAAGTGATTTTGTTCTTGCTGATGAAATGATAGCAAGACTAATAATACACGTCAGTGCTTACATTTCTTGAATCTGTGGAAGTCTATGTGCATGCTCTGACTCTGTTTTGGTGAAATGTCTTTGAAGGATCCACAACTGTATGAGAAGTCACCCTGGCTTAAGCAAGAACTACTTTTACTGAATTTCTACCATTTCCTTGCAGCTCTGGCAAATAAGGCAGTGTCTGGGCTCTGAGACACTCAGTAAAGGAAGTCTCTGCAGGTGGCGGCTGCTCTGGAATTTCCCACAGCCAGTCCTCTAACAATCCTCTAAAATCTTCAGTACTTTGATTGAATTAGATGCAGGGTATAATGGGAAGTTAGCTACTGTTTGCAATTTTTTAATGAAAACAATTTGAAAAATTACATCCCTTAAACAATTTTCATGGGGACAGTGATTCCTAATCTCTTCCTCTCAGAAAACCCCTTTTAATATGATTTCCCCCACAAAAATCTCTGTTTTGAAAGAATTTGTTTATAAGCAAACACATTTGTTAAATAATAATGAATTTATCTTCCCAAGAGGAAACCAAGGAGTCAAGTTTTGTTTTTTTTTTCCTAACTAAAAGTCATCCTTGAAGATTGATTTTGAGTAAACAATTACTTTAAGCTTCCTGACAAACTGAAAATAGCTAAAGAAATTCTCCCCTGCCCCCTTAGACGGTGGCTATTATTTTCCTAAACTGGTAGGATTCTAGGTTTGAAACTAGGTTCCAGAGGGCACCAAGAAAATATCACCCATTTAACAAAGGCCTGTGACTTCTCCTAGGTCTTTTGCTATCGATTTACCCTCCTTACTGGTAATAAATGCTCTACTGCGGCAGTTATTCCTGCCTAAGTCTAGGTGTCCTGCTGAGTGATGAGATTTTTGTCTGCCAAGCAGGTAGAGGCCAGACTTTAGTCCCAGCCTTCTGTTAAAAAGACATCGCTGGATGGTCAACAGGCAAGCTGGTCTATCCAGAGCCCTCACCTAGCCCTCACTGTCCGTTTGAGTTGTAGAAAAAGTCACATGTCTTCCTTGAACCTTTCCACCAGGGTTTTGCTTGATTTGTGGTATGAAGCTGTTACTTCAGGATGGGGAAAAAATTCTCAAGCAAGAGCATAATACAACAGTAAGTAACACTATTTTCTAAAAGGAAAAAAGAGCATTTTCATTACTTTCATAAATTGCAATAGCACTTTTTTGGGGAAAGATTAGAATAAATAGGAGCTTGGAAATCTGACCTTGGCTGGTGTAAGAATAGAGAGAATCTGGTACTTCTTAATTTCCCATTCAGGTTCTCAGTGTTCCAGGAAGCAGTGTGTTCAAGTTTCTTTTCTCCATTTAGTTCTCCTGAATGCCCAGCTTCAGTGCCCAGGCATTGCTGCCAAAGATCCTGCTGGCACATTCAGCTGCCATTCAAGGAAACAGCCCTCCACACCGCCTCGCACTTGGAAGTCTGTCTTACAGCATAAAACAGGTGGAAGGACATTGTGCCTTTAGAGTTCTACAGGCATGTCTTGCTACTGCTATTGCCCAATGCCAAGAATGACAAAAATCTTTTGTGTATGTTTGGGGGTGGGAAAGACCAGATATTACTGTGAATAGCAGTTAACTTGCTATTTGGACAAGATTCCCCAGGGCAGCTGTTGTAACTCAGGCAGCAATAACTCTAACACTTGGCTCTGTTGCTAGGATGGATTGACAGAAACTTTGGACGAACCATTTAAAAAATTATGCTCCCATGACACAGTTGAATGTATCACAGATCGACTTAAAGACTGAATATTTGCTAGTATCATAATAAGGAAGTACAATGAGCATATTACTCAACTAGGGTTATATTTACACTTCCATTTTCATTCTAATTATCTTGTGCTTTCAGTAAAGTCATTAGTATCTGTTGACAAAAATGTGAACTGACACAAGATTTTCACTCTATAGCTACAACTGAGACAGGATTACCTTTCTTATATGCTGACAATCTTATTTACACTAACAAGTTAGTCAACTTCACAATGGAATTATAAATTCTAACTTGTGAATTTGCCAATTATTTGTTCTTAGCCAAAGACTTGAACCCATGTTTAATTTTCAGTCTTGACACAAACATGTACACATACATAAATAATTTTTTTATGTTTTGTATAAAGAAAAAGATTATATTAGTATTGATATTTAAATGGTAGTTTTCATTAAATTAAATTTATACTTTAGTGGAAGATTAAAATGACCGTTTGAAATAAATTATTCCTAGAAAATGAATTCGCAACATAAAGTTACATAAATCTCAACATTGTCAGTTAGATCTCCTCAAGATTCCCTAGACCTTATTAATGTGTATCAGTTTTTAAAAAATAGTTGCGTGATTTTGCCTTCATCCTTTCCTTTTTCGTTGAACATATCCACACCAATAATAGAGGATACGATTGCCCCCATTTCAAAATGGGTTTAGCATGGGCTAAACCCATTAACTGTATCAACCCATTATTGATACAGTTAATGATCCTGTATTACCAGTAAAGCATAGAATTAAAATTGACCTTGGCTTAAATGGACTTATTTTAATTTGGTTATTTGATCGCAGCTGGAAAGTTGGACACACAGTAAGAGCCATCTGGCCTGCCCTGTCTCTGTTCATCCTGACCACTCACTACTTTGGCTTATCTACTGCGTCTCTTCTACTTTCTCATAAGTGCCCCATCCTCCCTGAGTCAAGGCCCACATGGCCTCAGCTATGGTACCGGCCAATCTGGTCTGTCATGCCCAGCAGCTGGCATTCACCTGTGCCAGCCTCTCTGTCAGTCCTGGTGCCTGCTCAGGCCCAGCCGTCTCTGCCAGTTTTGTTGTCTACTTCCTCACCCACGCCTCAACAACTCCGGTGGTGTCTTCTTCTGCCATCATATTTTCCCCAGCACCCTTGCTTTCTGCCTCTCCTGGCAGCTATCGGCTTAGCTGATGGCACTGGCATACACCCACATACCGCTAAAGCCGGAGCACAAGATAGACTCCTGACCCTGCCGCACTGACTTTGGTCCTTCCTCTTTGGACATACCGCTGGAACGCGATCTTCCTGGGATTTCAATCTTGGCTTTCTACTTTTTCTTTGAGAATTCTTTCCCCCTTGATGCCCAAGGAGGGGCACCCTCCTCGTTCCTGCTCTAGGAACTTACAGTAAAGGTGATGTCTCCTGCTTCATGTTGCCTTCTCGTTACTGCCTCTGAGCTGTGCCAGCTCAGTAGGTCCCCAGGCTTGGCCCAGATTCACTTGGATGCTCTTGTTACCACCTGCTTATCTACCCTCCACAACTGCTGTGTTCTTGGACAGGTTGACAGTGTTGCCTCTGTTCATCTGCCTAGGGTTTAAGGCAAAATACATCTACAGATCAGAGCAGATGTGACTAAATGTAAGTGGGAAAAATGAAACTTACTGTGAGGAAAGAGTTATGGGAAAGGAGGTGGGATGAGAGGATCTAAGTGGAGTTACTAGTAGGAGCAAGTAAGAACAAATAGTGAAATGAAAGACTTTGGTGGTGGGGAATGTGAGAACAAGATCGTGAGTATTAAGAAAGCTATACTTGATCATGAAATCCTACCTACTCAGAGCCCTGACATTTGACTAGTAACAAGCCTTACAAAATTAATGGACATAGTTTAACAACCCATCCTACTTAATGAATAAATTTCCTAGAAGAATTAATGAGAATAAAATTAAGAAAGGAAGTTCCCTAATTCCTTAAATATAATTTGCAAAGTCTGTGGGGATAAGGCTGTTATACAGAGCACTAATGGAAGTCTATAGCTTTAATGTGAGTTTTAAACATCATTTTATCATATCCCCAAGAGATGATATAATTGGTGCTTACAAGTTCAAAAATCTTGAGAAAAAAAGGACTAAAAGGTTACAGGATGAGGATGGTTTTCCACAAAAGCAGATTTTTTTTTTCTGAAATAAGGCAAAATAGTGCAATTCCCCATAGCAATAAATTAGGGGAAAACAGGCTGTTCAAAGGCAAATCATAATAATAATTCATTATTCATGTAAATTTATATACATATATATATATATATATATATTTTTTTTTTTTTTGCAGTACGCGGGCCTCTCACTGTTGCGGCCTCTCCCGTTGCGGAGCAACAGGCTCCGGATGCGCAGGCTCAGCGGCCACGGCTCACGGGCCCAGCCGCTCTGCGGCATGTGGGATCTTCCCGGACCGGGGCACGAACCCACGTCCTCTGCATCGGCAAGCGGACTCTCAAACACTGTGCCACCAGAGAAGCCCTAAATTTATAATTTTTAAGCAGAGTATTGACACAAAAGCTACTAGATACTTGGGCAATCATCAAAATTTACTTTCACAGCTTTTAAGCACTTATATTGTTTCTATTCCTGATCACACTTTTAAGTTTACTTCTAGCTAAATGACGGTTTAAAAGGATTTTCTATTGCCTCCTTTGAATTGTGGACAGGAGTTAGTAGGAGGAGGAGGAGGAGGGAGGTAGAGGGGCAGCATCTCTGGTTACCACAAAACTTCCAATGTTATAAGGAAGATGATATTTTTGATTACACTCAGCCACTTCCCAAACCGATAGTTATTTATATCTGCAATTAGGAATTTAGAAATCCTCTAAAATAAATGTTTTTATTTTTCTGATAAAAAATCGAGGGAGGTTGCTTCCCTGGTGGCGCAGTGGTTGAGAGTCCGCCTGCCGATGCAGGGGACACGGGTTCATGCCCCGGTCTGGGAAGATCCCACATGCCGCGGAGCGACTAGGCCCATGAGCCATGGCCACTGAGGCCACAACAGTGAGAGGCCCGCGTACCAAAAAAAAAAAAAAAAAAAAAAAAAAAAATCGAGGGAGGATTCTGCAGATTGCAGCTTTAATAAAAGAGCCCTATCCTTATTTGAAGGGCCCAGGAATACTAAACAAAACTGCCAAATAATCTGAGGGTGATTCTAACACCATATGCTCACATCCATAGTCCTTATAATTTGCCTATGTAGAGAGTCCCTACAATGTGCTCCTGAATCCACATGATGAAAGGGATCATGGAAGTGGATCCTATTTCCCCATAAGAGCAATGTCATAATTGGGGTAGGGGCTATCACCAAGGACTCAGAAATAAATAGATTATAGATGTGAACAAAATGTGTTATGAAGGCAAAATTATAACTATATACATATATATGAATTTAAATAGTTAAATATAGTCCATGTCCTTAAAGAATGGGTATTCATACATTATGTACTTTCCTTATCAAAGTATTGTAATAAAAATTTGTTTCATACAGAAAATGAAATTCTAGTGAAGCATATGACTTAAATTTTAAGCCTTTATAATTTTTATTTAAATATTCCATAGATCATTGAAAATTAGCACCAAGATGCACTGGTCCAACTGATTCATTTTATATATGAGGAAAACTAGGGTCCAGAGAAGTTAAATAAATTGCCAAAAATACCAGAGTCAGGACTAGGCTGGAGGACCACTCACTAACTCCTAGGATGAGATCTCTCCACCTTATCCAAGTCAAACAGCTCAGTGATATGTTTATTGGTCTTCATAGCAAATAGAAGAACTGTTGGGAAATTACTTGAATAGCTCAGGTCATCTTTAAAAACTACATGAGAAAGTGTGAAAATATACATTTTTTTCTTAGTCAGTTTCTCCACGGTAAACAGATGGGATTAAAATCATAGCTATGTTTCAAAAAGATTTGTCTGTTTCAAAATATTCTTCACTCTTTCCACTAGATGGTAAATTTCTATATGGACAAATTGTCCAACAATTTAAGCAAAAGCAGAGAAAACTGAGCTATGGCTCTAAATTAAAACAAGTAAAGACTGATGGTGAATGTACCAAAATGGATAAATCTTAAAAATATGAGATTAAGTAAAAAAAGCAAATTGTAGAAGGCACACACAGTGTGGTGCTATTTTTATAAAAGGTTAAAACATTCATTTATCTATATATTTTTTGTTTGTTTTGTTTAGGAATATATACTTACATTGCAAAATATAATAACATACATGGGATGATAAACACCAAATTCATGGTAGTGGTTACTTTTAGGGCAGGATGATAGAGAGTGGGGTCGGGAGAGATGTTACAAGGGATTTCATTTGTACCTGAAATGTTTTAAATGTTTTTTTAAAAAATTCTAGGTAAAGAGATCAGGCAAATAAGGAAAATGTTAAAATTTGAAATGGCTGGGCTTCGCTGGTAGCACAGTGGTTGAGAATCCGCCTGCCAATGCAGAGACACAGGTTCGAGCCCTGGTCCAGGAAGATCCCACATGCCACAGAGCAACTAAGTCCATGCACCACAACTACTGAGCCCACGTGCCACAACTACTGAAGCCTGCACGCCTACAGCCCGTGCTCCACAACAAGAGAAGCCACAACAATGAGAAGCCCCTGCACCGCAACGAAGAGTGGCCCCTGCTCAAGGGAACTAGAGAAAGTCTGTGCGCAGCAACGAAGACCCAATGCAGCCATAAATAAATAAATATATAAAACGTCTTAAAAAAAATGTGAAAGAAAAAAAAATTAACTTGGCTGGATACTGGGTACCTGGAAGTTCATTATATGATTCTTTATAGTTTTCTGTATTTTGGAAACATCTCATTCTTAAAATAAAAAGGAAAAAATGATGGACTCAAATGAAAGAGGAGATAACATATCTGTACCAATACATTTATGAATATTTAAATAAGTTTTTAATCTAAATCTTTATACAAGTCTAGTTATAGATGAAGAATATTAAGATTTAGCCCCATTCAAGAGTTATGTAACTCAAATATAAACTGGTGTTCCATGGAGCTCAGCCACTGCAGAGCCTGATTCAACAAAACCTAAGTCTAATCCCAGAAGCCTTGGGAGATAATGAAGCCTCTGGGGTGGAAGTGGCTGCTGCCATTTGGCTCCCACACTCTGTAAATACTCTTTTTTCAACAGGAGAGATAGTGCAATTGATGTATGTGATAGCCACAAAAGGGCTTTGACCCGTGACTGGGCTTGTAGGGTTTTGTGTGGATTTGTCTTCCAGTAGGAGGATAGCTGAGATTCATCCTCTCTCCCCGATCAGCAGTCAGATTCTTTACTCCTCTCCCCTTCTGCAGAGAACTCTGAATTCCATGATTTTAATTCTCTAACTTAGGATCCAAGACCCTACCTTACTTCTTACTCATCTATTTGAACATATTTTATTTTATTATTAAAAAAATATTTATTTATTTATTTGGCTGTGCCAAGTCTTAGTTGCAGCATGTGGGATCTTCGCTGCAGCTTGTGGAATTTTTAGTTGCAGCACATGGGATCTTTAGTTGCTTGTGGCATGTGGGATCTAGTTCCCTGACCAGGGATCAAACCCGGGCCTCCTGCATTGGGAGCGTAGAGTCTCAGCCACTGTACCACCAGGGAAGTTCCCTATTTGAATATATTCTAAATGATGTATTCTCTAACTCATGACTGTATTTTTTCCTGATAAGGTGAATTTGATACTTATATTCTACTTTCCCACTTGGAGTTCTGTAATCTACACCAAGTTCTGTTTTTAGTTACTCTATTTATAGTTTAGAATCAAAAACATGTTCTCTCTCTAATTCACTGTTGTTTGAATTCAAATGTTTTTCATCTGATTCCACCATTCATTAGTTTCCCCCAAGGACATAAGGAAATTAGTTATACAGCTAATTTATTAAAAAACAGTGATTACTAGCTCAAGTATTTAATTGTATTCACATTTAGGGGCACCTCAATCTCTCAACCATTTGTTGGATTTCTGGAATTTCTTTCCTCTGATGGAATGATTCAGGGCTAAAGTAGAATTTTTAAAACAATGACTGTCATTGAGAAATTATACGTTCAACCTAGCAAATGAAAAGGGACAGGAAAAAAAAAAAGATAAAAATAGGGATAGGAGATTGCAAAAGGAACCCAAAACACAGAAGTAATAGGTATAGGGTAGAAAAATCAGAATAAAAGAAGTCAGGATGGAGAAAAAGTTTATCATAAATGCACAAAATGCAAATGTAATGGCATCTAGAAATATAAATTGAGGTCAAGTTTCTAAATTGTGATCACTCCCAAGGTGTAGCTCTGTGACCCCAGGGAGAGTTAGCTTTAGAGATCCCTTATCCAGAATCCAATTCTATATCTTTGTGGGTTATTTTTATCTCTTTCTTCTATTCACCAGCCCTTACCAGAATACAATGACATCTCTTAGAGATAGAAGCTACCAGCAATGTAGCTTTCTACATTTCCAAAAGGCGAACATACGATATTCCTGACTAGTGGTAATTTCTTGTTTTTCCTCGAGTCATTTTATTATAGGACTCTGAAAATAATAGCTATCAAAATAGACAAGATGTCATAAATGAAGAATTTTTGGTTCTGATTAAAAAATTAGAATAGGAAATGATGTGATATAAAGGAAAAAAATACAGCTTTGCCTTCCCCTCCCTGGCAAGTCAAATGCCCAGTTATCAAAGAACACAAGAAAATATTCCATACATGAGCAGAACTGTTTCTAAATAAAATGTCTAGAATGTAAATGCTGCATCAGTTCCCAATTAAGCATTCTGTAAATAAAGCCTCCTTCATCTCCTGTTTTCATTGGAAACTTCCATCACCAGATAGTGAATGCAGTGAAAAGGTGGAGCCACCCAGTGGCTAACGTAGTTAACCGCAGCAATAGTGCATTTCACGGAGCATTTTGTCCATTTCCTGTTTTACAGATGAGTGTATTTCCTCTTGAAAATATGACACTACGTATCTCTAAGAAAATTTAATAATGTAATAGTAAAGATGAAGTTCATAACTTGAATATCACTCCTAAATTAAGTCTTTGTCTAAAAGATTGAAGAATCTGTGAACAAGCAATTTTAAAAAATAGAGTAAAAGAAAAATATCATCCAATCCTGCCAAAATTAGTTTTTTTTAAACTATAGTTTTTAAAACCATCAAGTAGGTTTCTTTTTTTCAGTATCAATTTTCATTTCAGAAAATAGTCTTTAAAGAGATTAAAACTTAAAATATGGAGTTACCTTAACACTTGAAAATGTCTACTTCCACTCCAATTGTCAATAAACAAAATACATTAATATTTCAAAATATAAGGGCTTGTGAAGAGAACTGATCATCCTTGTAAAATGTATATTTTATTAAAAAAATAAAAAGATCAAAACTGAGATAATGCCAACAGGGATTTCTGCTGACTCAAGGATGAGATTTTAAAAATTAAAAATAATTTTTTTCATATCAAAATAGTAAAGTTCATTTAGAAAAATTAGAAAATATAAGTAAGCAAAAAGAAATAAAACCCTCACCAAAATTCCAATTCCACTATTTTTTTTTATTTTATTTTATTTTTTTATACAGCAGGTTCTTATTATCCATTTTATATATATTAGTGTATACATGTCAATCCCAATCTCCCAATTAATCACAGCACCACCCTCCCCCCCACCTGCCACTTTCCCCCCCTTGGTGTCCGTACGTTTGTTCTCTACATCTGTGTCTCTATTTCTGTCCTACATACCAGTTCATCTGTACCATTTTTCTAGGTTCCACACATATGTGTTAATATATGATATTTTTCTCTTTCTGATTTACATCACTCTGTATCACAGTCTCCAGATCCATCCATGTCTCTACAAATGACCCAATTTCGTTCCTTTTTATGGCTGAGTAATATTCCATTGTATATATGTAGCACAACTTCTTTATCCATTTGTCTGTCGATGAGCATTTAGGTTGCTTCCATGATTTGGCTATTGTAAATAGTGCTGCAATGAACATTGGGGTGCAATTGTCTTTTTGAATTATGGTTTTCTCTGGGTATAGGCCCAGTAGTGGGATTGCTGGGTCATATGGTAGTTCTAGTTTTAGTTTTTTAAGGAACCTCCATACTATTCTCCATAGTGGCTGTATCAATTTACATTCCCACCAACAGTGCAAGAGGGTTCCCTTTTCTCCACACCCTCTTCAGCATTTGTTGTTTGTAGATTTTCTGATGATGCCCATTCTAACTGGTGGTAGGTGATACCTCACTGTAGTTTTGATTTGCATTTCTCTAATAATTAGTGATGTTGAGCAGCTTTTCATGTGCTTCTTGGCCATCTGTATGTCTTCTTTGGAGAAATGCCTATTTAGGTCTTCTGCCCATTTTTGGATTGGGTTCTTTGTTTTTTTAATATTGAGCTGCATGAGCTGTTTATATATTTTGGACATTAATCCTTTGATTAGTTTGCAAATATTTTCTCCTATTCTAAGGGTTGTCCTTTCGTCTTGTTTGTAGTTTCCTTCGCTTTGCAAAAGCTTTGAAGTTTCACTAGGTCCCATTTGTTTATTTTTGTTTTTATTTCCACTACTCTAGGAGGTGGATCAAAAAAGATCTTTCTGTGATTTATGTCAAAGAGTGTTCTTCCTATGTTTTCCCCTAAGAGTTTTATAGTGTCTGGTCTTACATTTAGTTCTTGAATCCATTTTGAGTATATTTTTGTGTATGGTGTTAGGAAGTGTTCTAATTTCATTCTTTTACATGTAGCTGTCCAGTTTTCCCAGCAACACTTATTGAAGAGACTGTCTTTTCTCCATTGTATATCCTTGCCTCCTTTGTCATAGATTAGTTGACCATAGGTGCATGGGTTTATCTCTGGGCTTTCTATCCTGTTCCATTGATCTAAATTTCTGTTTTTGTGCCAGTACCATACTGCCTTGATTATGGTAGCTTTGTAGTATACTCTGAAGTCAGGGAGCCTGATTCCTCCAGCTGTTTTTTCCCCTCAAGACTGCTTTGGCTATTCGGGGTCTTTTGTTTCTCCATACAAATTTTAAGATATTTTATTCTAGTTCCTTAAAAAATGCCATTGGTAATTTGATGGGGATTGCATTGAATCTGTAGATTGCTTTGAGTAGTATAGTCATTTTCACAATATTGATTCTTCCAATCCAAGAATATGGTATATCTCTCCATCTGTTGGCATCATCTTCAATTTCTTTCATCAGTGTCTTCCTGAATACAGGTCTTTTGTCTTCCTAGGTAGGTTTATTCCCAGATATTTTCTTGTTTTTGTTGCAATAGTAAATGGGAGTGTTTCCTTAATTTCTCTTTCAGATTTTTTATCATTAGTGTATAGGAATGCAAGAGATTTCTGTGCATTAATTTTGTATCCTGCAACTTTACCAAATTCATTGATCAGCTCTAGTAGTTTTCTGGTGTCATCCTTAGGATTCTCTATGTATAGTATCATGTCATCTGCAAACAGTGACAGCTTTACTTCTTTTCCAATTTGTATTCCTTTGATTTCTTTTTCTTAACTTATTGCCATGGCTAGGACTTCCAAAACTATGTTGAATAATAGTGGTGAGAGTGGACATCCTTGTCTTGTTCCTGATCTTAGAGAAAAGGCTTTCCGTTTTTCACCATTGAGAATGATGTTGGCTGTGGGTTGGTCATATATGGCCTTTACTATGTTGAGGTAGGTTCTCTCTATGCCCACTTTATGGAGAGTTTTGATCATAAATGGGTGTTGAATTTTGTCAAAAGCTTTTTCTGCATCTATTGAGATGATCATATGGTTTTTCTTCTTCACTTTGTTAATATGGTGTATCACACTGATTGATTTGCATATATTGAAGAATCCTTGCATCCCTGGGATAAATCTCACTTGATCATGGTGTATGATCTTATTAATGTGTTGTTGGATTCTGTTTGCTAGTATTTTGTTGAGGATTTTTGTATCTATAAGCATCAGTGATATTGGTGTGTAATTTTCTTTTTTTGTAGTATCTTTGTCTGGTTTTGGTATCAGGGTGATGATGGCCTCATAGAATGAGTTTGGGAGTGTTCCTTCCTCTGCAAATTTTTGGAAGAGTTTGAGAAGGATGGGTGTTAGCTCTTCTCTAAATGTTTGATAGAATTCACCTGTGAAGCCATCTGGTCCTGGACTTTTGTTTGTTGCAAGATTTTTAATCACAGTTTCAGTTTCATTACTTGTGATTGGTTTGTTCATATTTTCTATTTCTTCCTGGTTCAGTCTTGGAAGGTTATACCTTTCTAAGAATTTGTCCATTTCTTCCAGGTTGTCCATTTTATTGGCATAGAGTTGCTTGTAGTAGTGTCTTAGGATGTTTTGTATTTCTGCAGTGTCTGTTGTAACTTCTCCTTTTTCATTTCTAATTTTATTGATTTGAGTCCTCTCCTTCTTTTTCTTGATGGTTTGTCTAATGGTTGTCTAATGGTTTACCAATTTTGTTTATCTTGTCTAATGGTTTACCAATTTTATTTATCTTCTCAAAGAACCAGCTTCTAGTTTTATTGATCTTTGCTATTGTTTTCTTTGTTTCTATTTCACTTATTTCTGCTCTGATCTTTACGATTTCTTTCCTTCTACTAACTTTGGGTTTTGTTTGTTCTTCTTTCTCTAGTTCCTTTAGGTGTAAGGTTAGTTTGTTTATTTGAGATTTTTCTTTTCTTGACGTAGACTTGTACTGCTATAAACTTCCCTTTTAGAACTGCTTTTGCTGCATCCCATAGGTTTTGGATCATCATGTTTTCACTGTCATTTGTCTGTAGGTATTTTTTGATTTCCTCTTTGATTTCTTCAGTGATCTCTTGGTTATTTAGTAACGTATTGTTTAGCCTCCATGTGTTTGTGTTTTTTTACAGTTTTTCCCTGTAATTCATTTCTAATCTCATAGTGTTGTGGTCAGAAAAGATGCTTGATATGATTTAAATTTTCTTAAATTTACTGAGACTTGATTTGTGACCCAATATGTGATCTCTTCTGGAGAATGTTCCGTGCGCACTTGAGAAGAAAGTGTAATCTGTTGTTTTTGGATGGAATGTGCTATAAATATCAATTAAATCTAACTGGTCTATTGTGTTATTTAAAGCTTGTGTTTCCTTAGTAATTTTCTGTTTGGATGATCTCTCCATTGTTTTAAGTGAGGTGTTAAAGTCCCCCCCTATTATTGTGTTACTGTCGATTTCCTCTTTTATAGCTGTTAGTATTTGCCTTATGTATTGAGGTGCTCCTATGTTGGCAGCATATATATTTATAATTGTTATATCGTCTTCTTGGATGATCCCTTGATCACTATGTAGTGTCCTTCCCTGTTTCTTGTGACATTTTTTATTTTAAAGTCTATTTTATCTGATATGTGTATTGCTACTCCAGTTTTCTTTTGATTTCCATTTGCATGGAATATCTTTTTCCATCCCCTCACTTTCAGTTTTTATGTGTCCCTAGGTCTGAGGTGGGTCTCTTGTAGACAGCGTAAATATGGGTCCTGTTTTTGTATCCATTCATCGAGCCTGTGTCTTTTGGTTGGAGCATTTAATCCACTCACATTTAAGGTAATTATTGATATGTATGTTCCTGTTACCATTTTCTTAATTGTTTTGGGTTTGTTTTTGTAGGTCGTTTTCTTCTCTTGTGTTTCCCACTTGGAGAAGTTCCTTTAGCTTTTGTTGTAGAGCTGGTTTGGTGGTGCTGAATTTTCTTAGCTTTTACTTGTCTGTAAGGCTTTTGACTTCTCCATCAAATCTGAATGAGATCCTTGCCGGTAGAGTAATCTTGGTTGTAGGTTCTTCCCTTTCATCACTTTAAGTATATCATGCCACTCCCTTCTGGCTTGTAGAGTTTCTGCTGAGAAATCAGCTGTTAATCTTATGGGAGTTCCCTTGTATGTTATTTTTCATTTTTCCCTTGCTGTTTTCATAATTCTTCTTTGTCTTTAATTTTTGCCAGTTTGATTACTATGTGTCTCGGTGTGTTTCTCCTTGGGTTTATCCTGTATGGGACTCTCTGTGCTTCCTGGACTTGGGTGGCTATTTCCTTTCCCATATTAGGGTAGTTTTCAACTATGATCTCTTCAAATATTTTCTTGGGTCCTTTCTCTCTCTCTTCTCCTTCTGGGACCCCTATAATGTGAATGTTGTTATGTTTAATGTTGTTTCAGAGGTCTCTTAGGCTGTCTTCATTTCTTTTCATTCTTTTTTCTTTATTCTGTTCCACAGCAGTGAATTCAACCATTCTGTGTTCCAGGTCACTTATCCATTCTTCTGCCTCAGTTATTCTGCTATTGATTCCTTCTAGTGTATTTTTCATTTCAGTTATTGCATTGTTCATCTGTTTGTTTGTTCTTTAATTCTTCCAGGTCTTTGTTAAACATTTCTTGCACCTTTTCAGTCTTTGCCTCCATTCTTTTTTCGACGCCCTGGATCATCTTCACTATCATTATTCTGAATTCTTTTTCTGGAAGGTTGCCTATCTCCACTTCATTTATTTGTTTTTCTGGGGTTTTATCTTGTTCCTTCATCTGGTACATAGCCCTCTGCCTTTTCATCTTGTCTATCTTTCTGTGAATGTGGTTTTTGTTCCACAGGCTGCAGGATTGTGGTTCTTCTTGCTTCTGCTGTCTGTCCTCTGGTGGATGAGGCTATCTAAGAGGCTTGAGCAAGTTTCCTCCAATTCCACTATTAATACTTTGGTTGGGACTTCCCTGGTGGGAAGCCCTGAACATAGTTTTTGCAATTTGCCTTTCACCTTATGTATGAACAACTTCTATTTTAGTACTTATTTATCTATACATACTTTTCAAAAAGCTGCATAGTGTTCCAATGTATGTCTATACTATGCTTTATTTAACCAAACCTTCACTATCAGATTTTTAGTTTTCATTTTTTACTGTTATATACAATGAGCTAAAATCATTCCTATATCTTGTTTAAATTTGGGGGAAACTATTTAAAGTGCATAACTGAGTAGGTATATTTTGCAACAGTTCTGAAATTGTGCAATATACTTACATGAGTACTTTAACAGTTATAAAGTACAGTGTATCCACCACCCTCCAAGTCAAGAAATAAAACATTACTGGCCCCCCAGAATACATCCTCATCCCTTCCCAATTACAGTCCTCTTTTAAGATTTTGACATGCATTATCAAATCGTCCCTTTCCCACAGGTGTCCTTCTGAGAGAAGGATCATGAAATAACTGGAATCTGTTGGTTCATGGACTTAATAACAAAATATCAAATTGAATTACATCAAATGACACGTTGGCAGTAGTAAAATTGTACCTTTTATTCCTAGACAGTAGTTGAAAATATAATTTAGTTTTGAATTTCAGTTCTCTGTGACTGATATTTCACACAGTTGTAGGCATTTTGGCCTATACTGCCATGTAAGGGAAGCCTCACCTGCCCAAGTAGGTGTCCAACACAAGTGAGACACTGTTTGTGTCTCATTAGTACCGGAATGGGTTGTTTTCTCAGTTTCTTGTCCTTGTCTTTGAGTTGATCATCTCAGTGTCAGATCGATACTGTGCTGGACTTTGATGCAAGTTTAAGAGGAAAGGGGGGAAAAAAGAGGAAAGGGGCCTGAGAGCCAAACGCAGTACAGCCTACTTTTATTGGTGTGGGACTTGGTTCTCCAAACTATGAATGTATTGTCCAACTGACCCTTGAAAAAGGTGGGAGGGTGGTTTAGGGTGTAGCCCCCCCCACCCCGGAGTGGAAAATCCATGTATAACTTTACAATTGGTCCTCAGTAACTGCACTTCTGCACCCTTGGATTCAACCAACCAGGGATTGGGGATCATGTATTATTGTAGTGCGCAGTTACTGAAAAAAATCCACGTGTGAGTGGACCTGCAGTCCAAACCCACGTTGTTCAAGGGTCAACTGTCTATAGATATGTGACGTATGTGTATGTGTGTATGTATATGTCATATACTCAGAATTCATTTCCCGTCATTAGCCTGTATACATCAATTAAAAAGGATATTAGTCTTTTTTTTTTTTTTTTTTTGGGTACGTGGGCCTCTCACTGTTGTGGCCTCTCTCGTTGCAGAGCATAGGCTCCAGATGCGCAGGCTCAATGGCCATGGCTCACGGGCCCAGCTGCTCCACGGCATGTGGGATCTTCCCGGACCGGGGCACGAACCCATGTCCCCTGCATTGGCAGGTGGACTCTCAACCACTGCACCACCAGAGAAGCCCTAGTCCTTTTTCTATAGAAAAAATTATCTGATTGGCAATAAGGGCTGGCTTTGGTAATTAAATTAAGTAACAGATATGTGCCGCGAAATAAATGAGTGAAATCTGTAGCTCTGAGATTTTCATGAAATTATATTTTAAGCATATGGTAATGGCAAAGGCGTATTGAAATTAACAAATTTAAAATTTCCCTCCCTGAGTCTAGTAGATTAAATAAGTTGCTTCCAAGTAAAAGAAAAAGAGGTGTAATTAATAATTAGTTATTTTGGTATAGGCTTGGGAACCCTGGACATTAAGAGAGTGAATGACACTAACAACTGGGTAGCTAAAAGTGACATAAAAATTGTATTTGAAAATGCCAGTATTTAAAATGCCAGGAATATCATTTCATAACTATTTAAATTCAGAATGAAAACCTTTAGATGTTAACTTAAAAATGCATGAGAGGGTTCATAGTTTAAAAAATTATTTTGGAGTTATAAGGACAGCAATTTTTGATGACCATTATTTTAGGTCCTAAGACTAACTTGCAGCCAAGTGAAAAGGAGGTTTCTATGTGATTTGGCCTTTCAGGTAAGAAGGTGATGCCTTCTTCTTTCTCCTCCTCCTTCCTCTTTCTTCTGTTCTCTTCCCCCTCCCTTTCTTCTCCTCCTCCTCCTCCTCTTCCTCCTCTTCCTCCTTCTCATCCTTCATCATCATCAACATCATCAAACGACTATCACTTATTAAGGGCTTAGGGCTTGGTGGCGCAGTGGTTGAGAGTCCGCCTGCCGATGCAGGGGACACAGGTTTGTGGCCCGGTCCGGGAAGATCCCACATGCCGCGGAGCGGCTGGGCCTGTGAGCCATGGCTGCTGAGCCTGCGCGTCCAGAGCCTGTGCTCCGCAGCGGGAGAGGCCACAGCAGTGAGAGGCCCGTGTATCGCAAAAAAAAAAAAAAAAGGTCAATATAAGGGCTTACTCTGTGCCAGGCACTGAACTAAGCAGTCTGTATGCATTATTTATTTATTTTTAATCCTCACAGCACC
Organism: Lagenorhynchus albirostris; assembly: GCF_949774975.1. Classification (NCBI taxonomy): domain Eukaryota; kingdom Metazoa; phylum Chordata; class Mammalia; order Artiodactyla; family Delphinidae; genus Lagenorhynchus; species Lagenorhynchus albirostris. Next base: position 41,506,195 of record NC_083102.1, read on the forward strand.
CCATAAGGTAGAAATTACTATCCCCATTTTATAGTCAAGGTACTAAGACTCCAGGTAATAAATGATAGAGCCACTTTTGAGCAAAGATTGGGCTGATTCCAGAGCCTATGCTCTTGACCACTTTTGTCTGCTTTGTTAAATAGTGGGGTTTGGGCAAAAGCCTCACGGTAATAAAGAGCATGCACTGGCTAGCCTTGTCTTCCACATGTGTGTTTCCTCTGGGGATCTAGCTGAATGGACAGGATTCAAGTTAGTGATCCTGGGTTCTATTCATCTCTTACATTCTTTTCACTAAAGATATTACTAGCAATCTAAAGGGGGAAAAATGAATTCCTAGTAGAAGGGGAGTATTTGAAGGTGCTCAAGTGTCCCCCTTCCCCTTCAAATTCTACCTTTCTTAGTCCTGTATGATTGTCCTCGATTAAAAACTAACCAACTCTATGGAGGAAAGTAATTTGAGTCCTGGGTCTTAATTTGATTTTTTTGGATTCTTTTCAACTCCTGTTAACTGAAAGTAGGTTTTGATAGAAAACAGATTAGCGAGAACATTAGGTCACTGGACAGTGGTGGTAGGTCTGGGAGAAAGGAGAAGGATGCAGAAAGGGGAGATAAGGGAGCAAGAAAGTAAAACTTCTTACTTCACAATCTTAAAGAGGGGCAAGTCTACGTTTACATTTATAGATATGAAGAAGTTTAGAAACAATATAAGAAATGGATATGTTGGTTTTGTCTGCCAATAGCCCCTCTAAGCCCCTCAGCTCTTTCCAAATCCATGGTTCTAGTAGGGCTGTCAGTCATGGTGCCTTGCCCTCCACCTCCCCACCCCCCCAGGGTCAGTATTTGACCAAGATGGGCCAATCTGAGTACAGTACTACGTCTTCACGGACAAAATGATTAATAGGCATTAGAGTCAAGCAAGGGTAATCAGAATCCTTCAATGAGATCTGATATATGGAAGCCATAGTCTTAAATAACTAGGCTTGAGATCTCCAGTGGCCATTTTCCTACTATGAAGAAAGCCCAACAAGGAATGATACCAATAATATCATTGGGAAATAAATGAAGAATGAGAAAGAAAACTCCTGAATCCAGCCATGCCTTTTTGATGGTTAGCTGATTATCACTTGCAACAAAATAAACTAAATGACATATTTTCAGCATATTTAAAAATATTTGATGACATAATATATTAACAGCTGGACTAAAGCAAGTTAAAATAAATAATGCCAAATATTTAAATTTATTTTCAGTTGATTTAAAATATAATGGACAATGTATATCAAGAGTTCAGATCCTTTGACTTAGTAATCATTCTTCTGGGAATATATTTCAAGTATAAGGGCTAAGCAAACCAAGATGTTTATAGAAGCATTATTTTTAAAAATAAAAAACTGTGAACTCACATATCTAAGACTTGAGAAATGGTTAAATAAAATTATGGCATGTTGATATAGTATTTCATTTTGAAACTTCAGCACTGATAAATACGACTATGTAGAAATAAAAAATAACCAAATAGAAATAAAAATAATTTATAAAAACACTTTTACGTGAAAAAAGGAATTTCTAAAATTGTGTGTGCATACTATTACAACATTATAAAACTATATACATATGAATTTCATTATAAATATGCATACAGATATAATGAAAATCAGAAGAAATAAAAAATAATGATAGTTGCTAACTTAGGATGGTTAGGCTATACAAATTAGACTAGAATTTCTTATGAAGTTAAAAATGTTTTAAATAAAAGAAAATCATAGCTGATAAAAAAATCCTATGAAATAATAAGAAAAATGGTTTCTATTGATAATAAGTCAAAATGAGACCCCCTATCCAAAACGGAGGTTTCTAAATGAATTTTGAAACAAAAAACCAAAAATACAAAAAAAACCCTGGAGAAGCAATACATAAATGGTGGGGAGCAAAGAAGACCATCTCTGACATGAATCTGAGAAAAAGTATTAATTTATGCTGAGCTTCCTTTTCCTTCTTTAAGCTTATTTTCTTTCATAGGTTTCTTGGCATCCTCACAAACACAGGTTGTTATAAGGAGAGTGCCTCAAATATTTCCCTTCCTGAAGTGTTACTCTATAAGCTGCAATTTGGGGTGAGAGTGAATAAGAGTGAATAAAAATGGTTGTGTTAACAAAGAATAACTTTCATAGACACAAAATAAAAAGCTGCAAGTGTATAATTATAGGAGATTCTAGTCATATGTGCAATAAAATATAATAGATTAAAATACTGAGTTTGGCAAAGGAGTTAGCAGGAAAATGCATGTGGTATAGCTAATCATTAAATGTCAGAGGAAAGTATATAAGAGATAAGAATTAGGTACAATGCTGAAATTCCTGTATTTTTTTTCCTCTGCTTTTCTGTATAGTTAACGAGCAAGTTTATAGTTAATCAGGGATGTTGCTTTTGGCTACCTGAGATTCCTAGCAGATGTCTGAAGAGGGATGTCCCCCCATCACTTCTGAACTTCGTCCCTGTGACGCTTTTGCTGACCTCATGGTATTCCTCAATTTGGCCCAGATTTCTGTCCTGTAGTTTTCCCAGACACTCTACTGTCTGCTATTGCATACATGAAAGAGGACATAGATGGTTACCCCAAATCCTACAGGTACAGAAGTTAGAAGTGGTGTTAAACACAGACAAATAGGAAATGCCATAAAATTCAGAGGCTTTCGTATCAACAGCTCTATCAATTATTAACTGACTCACCTTGGGCAAATTACTTATCTCATTTACCTTCTCTGTAAAATGAGTATTATCATTTAGTCAATAATATTCATTGTTATTAAGAAAAAGGGATTGTCCTGGGCAACAGTGATAAAAAATTTGTTTAAGGTATGATATCTAGCCTCAGGGAGCTCACAGACTTATCAAGAGATAATTATCACATGGTAAATGAAATAGATTTCACATAGAAGTACAGACAAAGCATCTAAGGATGGGGCAGGGAAAGTTTGCAAGTGAGGGCTCAGGGTTTATCTTGAAGGGATTCAAAGAGATCACTACATAAACACACCTAGCACACTCCACATCTGTAATAAGTACTCGATTAATGTTAAATTGCTTTGTCTTCATTCTGGAATGATCTTAGTTACGAATTCTTGCAACAGAGCTGAGCATTTTGCACTGGGCAACATCAAAGTTGTGAAACATAAATTCCTTCAGGGAGATAAAATCCTGCATTCTTTAAGAATGAGTGTTACAAAGACTATACTCAAGAAGCTGTCCTATTACTCTCTAAAGCCTGGAATTTAACAAATTTTCTTAGTCAAAGCTAGTTTGCTGTTTCAAAGATTCAGCCTAGTTTACAAACCCTAGGGAGTCACGACACAAAGAAAGAAACTAAGAAGACAAGATTTTACTCAAGAACTTTGGCCTTTTCTATTGACCAGTTATGAAACTACTTAATTGTTATGCATGTTTTTGGCAATATTTTTCGAGATAAGATAGAAAGTACAAAACCTTTGAAATGTGAAATACTTTGAATGAATGAAGTGGGTTTCTAGTGCACGGTATTTGAAGCACTTGACTTAGTTGTCATTCCCTTTCCTTAACCCATGTCAGTTAAATCAATCAATTATCCTGCTGATCCCAGATCTGGCCTCAGAATCTTAACACAACTAATTAGGAAGCCACCACCAACATAAAGAAATTGCTGCAGTTACTGGAAGTGAAATGGGAGGGATGGTGGAGAGTGTAATAAAAAAGGATGAGGCTTGTCCTTAAGAATGGCACAGTGAAAAATAGGCCTTAAGAAGGGGGAGGTAGACATGCATGCCTGGTAGTGTGAGGTCCATCTTATCTCCTGTGGCATAGCTAGACCTCTCTGAACTTACAGTGTCCGCTGGGCTTGTGGAAAGGCAGTGGATTGGTTCTAATGAGCATATAATCTGGGGGAAATGTGAGAAAAAGTTGGAAAAAGCTGAGGAAAGGAAGAGTCAAGTCAAATTACTGTTTGCCTTTTGCAAATTGCCCCCAGTCCACTTCGATACAGCAGATCCCTCACTTTCCTCTTCTGCTTTTGGCTGAGACATAAACTGGCTGGGTTGCAGAAGGGCCTGGGATACTGCCCTTACTCTATTTTGTCTTACAGTCATTTGTGGGCTTGTCTTATTTTCTCCTAAGTTGGAAACCCCTTGAAGGCAAGTATATCTTACTGTTCTTTGTGTCCTCTGTTATAGTGAGTAGCACAAATATTATTATTGTAAATGGTGAACATTAAGTATTGTTGCAGTTGAGCTAAGAACTGACATTCCTCTGCATATAATGGTCTCTGATCCAAAGGATATATTGCATCCTATGAAACAGATTCTCATCCTTTCAGGGTGCTGTCTTCCAAATGGCACTATAACTAGGGAGTTTATCTCAGTGGCAGCATCCCCTTCAGTCATGCCTGGTCTACAAATGAGAGCAACACAGAGCTTTACAAGGATGTGGGAGCTCCCCTCACTCATGTATTTCTCAATGCCTTAGTGAAGTGAGTGTCTTCTGGGCCTTCTCATGGAACGTTGAAGGGGACAGGTGGGTGTGCAGGTAACACACAATACATTTAACATACCTATTTCCCTAGGCCCTTGGATTCCTTTACATGATGTAGATAGCTCTGGTATCTCAGCTATATTAAATGTAGGCCATGGTTGAGTCCAAGTTTCAGTCGACCAATCAATCGTGAGAGCTACCTTCAGCTTCCTGAACTAACACATCAAGCCTGGAATCTACTAAGTGCACTATATCCATTAATTTGGCTCAATCTAGTGCTGTATTTCACCCTCCGAGGTCTAACACTCTGAGAATATACTTCCTATTTCTGCTGATATAGATTAGTAAAGTCTTGCAATTATCTTGGTGTGTAAGCTATTTCTTCCTGGGTCACTGTGTGTACCTGTCGCCGTGGAGAATGCTGAGATTTAACCCTAGTTTTAGGTCTAGGGGCAGTAGTGGGTGGTTATAGTGTGTCTTGTGGAGAATAAATATTCCCTTTTAAGGCATCTTCCCTGGTGAGGTTCTCACAGAGTTTTTAAGCAAAGGAAGGCTAGTCTCCAGAGGGCAAACTTCTTTCTTTAATAGAGGTAGCTTGGAGTGACTTGTAGTTTCAAGATGATTAGCTTCATCTGTGTTCAAGCAGCTGTCCCCATTCCAATTTTCAGGATGCCATTCTTTCTCATTCAATGCTTTAACTTTTATGTAAAAAATGAAAAAAAATTTAGCCATTTTATTTTAGAAATAATGATGATGATAATAATGTTTAAAAATGCAGGCTGCATCTTACTTTGGGTTTCCGTTTTTCTTTCTTGGCACACTTTTTCTTTTTGCCTAGTACACTTTGTTTTTTTCTGTAACCCTGGTCTTTCTTCTCTGCCCATTCTTTTCTGTTTTTTCCTTTTAAAAATGTTTAAAGGTTACACTCCATTTTTTAAAGGTTACACTCCATTTACAGTTATTACAAAACATTAGTTACATTCCCCATGTTGTATAATACATCCTTGTAGCCAATCTTATGCCCAATAGTTTGTACCTCTCACTCCCCCACCTGTATACCACTCGCCCCTGCCACTGATAACCGCTAGTTTGTTGTGTGAAAAATTTGATGGAACTGCGAATACAACTATTGCTACAATTCAGCAATCCATATAATAAAATTTTGTGCTTGATTTTTGACAATATCACCCCTGTGTCTGAAAGAACTAAAAGATTCTTTTATAGTTATCATGGAAGCTTTCTGGTCTTAGACTGTGGCTTGAGCTGAGAGTTGAAAGAAACGAGCTTGTGATTTCCTTTCTATAAGTGCTAAAGGACACTCAGAAGACTCTATGCCATACTATTGTCCTTAGAGACATCTTAACTGCCATAATGGTCAAGTGCAGCATGGAGCTGGGCAATCTCTTGCTTCAGCTGACATGTCATCACGATCAACCACAGATGACAGTTTGCTTACTTTAATGCCCTCATCTCACTTCTCAATGGGGAGGAACCCAGCCAAAGGGCATGACCAAGGCAATCCTCAAATTCTTTGTGTGTTTCTCTCCTGGGATCACTACTGATACCAATTCTGTATCAGTTAGGGTCCAATCAAGAGACAGAAATCAAACAATATTTTAAACGTGGAAGGTTAAATATAAAGAATTACCATTTATAACAAGGAATTGGAGTGATAAGGAGATGGATAGCAAAGAACTAAGAAAATGCTAAAGAATATAGGAAAATCAGATATAGTGATCATCTACTGCCCTAAGGGCTCAGATAGACCCTCCTTGAAGAAGTCCAGTGACTGTGGCTCATTTGATGTCAGAGAAGTTTGCTGAGGGAGAAAAGCTGGCTAAGGGGTGTGAGGGGAAGCTATTCATGAACAGTGTTGTACTGGTGGTACTCCATGTGAAGCCATTTGATGGGGTTCCAGGGAAAGATGCTCATGGGTGTTGCCTGCAAAGTTGCCTGTTCACGGGAGGTGCTGCACACTGCTGGCCACTGGGCACTGCTGGAACTGAGAGCTGCAGAAGCCACATGTGCTGTAAGAGCCTGCCTAAGGGAGCACACTACATTACACAGGTAGAGAATTCTATTCTTCCTATAGTGTCCCTCCAGTGCTCTTTACTGACAAAGCTTAATATCATGAAAGCTGGAAAAGGAGAAGTATTGATATTTACAGGATTTATTTCTATTATCACAAAGCAGGCAATGAACAGTGTTTTGGGGCCCTTGAGGCAGTAACTTGGTAAATGGCTCAAAAACCCACTTCCTTTAACTGGAAAAACCTTACAATGAGGACTAAATTTTGTTGCTGCTCTGAAAGGCATTACAAATGGCCCCTTCAAGAAGCTGATAAAGGGCTTCCCTGGTAGCGCAGTGGTTAAGAACCCGCCTGCCAATGCAGGGGACACGGGTTCAAGCCCTGGTCCAGAAAGATCCCACATGTCATGGAGCAACTAAGCCCGTGCACCACAACTACTGAGCCTGCGCTCTAGAGCCCACGAGCCACAACTACTGAAGCCCGTGCACCTAGAGCCCATGCTCCGCAACAAGAGAAGCCACCGCAATGAGAAGCCCGTGCACCGCAACGAAGAGTAGCCCCGGCTCGCTGCAACTAGAGAAAGCCCGCGCACAGCAACGAAGACCCAACGCAGCCAAAAATAAATAAATAGCTGATAAAAACCATGGACTCTCCCTCCAGATAAATGCACAGTCCTATAGATAATTCAGGGTATGTCTCTGGACCCAGATTAAGAACCCCTGAGTTAGGCCCATGACTACTCTCCATGTTCAATTTAGTGATTATTCTTACCTTTATTTGAATGCAGTGTAGCAAATTTAATATTCCCAAACTCAGCTAAACTATATTTACTTTTAGCAAAAAAGATAAACATTTATAAACATTTGAGAAATATAGCCAATAGAGTTAGATAGTTCTAATTTTGGGGGGAGGAACTTGGTGAAACAACTCTGGGAAGAGAGGCTAAATGCCAGAGGAAGGGCATGCAGTTGTGAACCAACTGCAAGGTTACTATTGGGATTTGGACTTGGATAGCTGCATACAGAAGGAACAGGGTATCCATTATGACCTGCTATGCTTTGGTAAGGTACATTATGGTAACTGGCCTCCAGTATGACAGGAGGTCCTTACCTCCTAGTATTCATGCTCATACTACTCTCCTCCTACAATGACTCAGGGCTGGCCTATGTGACCAAATAGCACACCATGTAGGTGACAATGTAAGATTTCAGAAACTAAGTCATGAAAGGCATTGCTGCTTCAGCCTTGGTCTCTAGGATTCCCTCATTCTGGGGGAATCCAGCTGTCTGGTTTTAAGGACATTCAAAAGCAGTCCTGTGGAGGGACCCACATGGGGAGGAACAGAGACTTCACACCAACAACCAGCCCAACTTGCCAGCCTTAGGAGTAAGCCATCTTGGAAGTAGATCCTCCAGTTCCAATCAAGCCTTCCGATAACCAAATGCCAGCTGAAATCCTGACTGCAATTGCAAGAGAGACTCAAAACCAGAACCAACAGCAAAGACTCCCAAAATTCTGACCCAGTTTTAGGGGCAATTTGTTTTGCAGAAATAAATAACTAATACATATATTTAGGTCAAAATTCTTTAGAGGATGAAAAATATAAGGGATTTCCCCTTCCCCCCCTTCCTCTGGTCACCTAAAGGAGGTCAGTGAGATGCTATTTGCTACAATTTTCTCCAAGTGTTATGATAAATAAGTCAGTGGATTAACTCATCAGAGAAATTAGACTTCTGTCTTACCCAAATGGTCGCTCTAAGAACTGACTAGATACATAGTTTCTGAAAAGCAGGAAATCCAACTGCTAAACTACCTTATGAAGATTTATATTAATACAGAAATAGAAATATAGACGTGTCCTTATGAAGACTATTCTAGGGAAATCATGTGTCGAAATGCTCATTATGGTCACCATAATTGAGGAGGGCTATGCAAAGTAGTGTGTTCAAAGGTGAGTCACTGTTTTGAGTGATCTGGAAACTATTCTTAAGAATGGTTGAAGAATCTGGGGATGTTTAGTTTGGATAAGATGTAGACAGCATTTAACCATTTGAAGGGCAGATGTGGAATAAAAGTAAACATACTTTGAATTAATCAAGAGGAGAAAAGTGGCCTAATGACAAATTATAGCAATGCAGATTTTAATTCACTTATAATAACCATGGCTGTTTAACAATAGGTCATGCTGTAGTGAAAACTACGGTGCTCCCTTTCCCTGGAAGAGTTTAAGCCAAAGTTGGCTGATTGCCTTTCAGAGATGTCCTAAGAGTGATTCTGGCAGTACTTGGAGAGCTGATCTAGATGACCTCTAAGATGTTGTTCCTGAAAGCCTTTTCCTCCTGAATGTGTCTTGTTATGAACGAATATCTTTAAGTTCAGTGTAGTGGAAAGAGTGTGTATTACAGAGGAATCAGAATTCTATTTGGAAGTTACTAGCTGTGTGACTTGGGGCAAGACATTTAGCCTTTCTGAGCTTCACTGACCTCACTACCTCTCAGGGCTGTTCTGAAAATTCATTAAATGACACATCACTTAAATCACCCACTTGGCATTCAATGCATGTGTGGTTTTCTTCATTCCATTTTCTACAATATGGTTTATAATCAAACATCTGGGACCAATTAAGATTTTGAAAGTGCAGTGTTGAAATGAGCTAATTTTCCTAGGCTTGAAATGTAGGATTTCACTTGTTTTTAAACAATAAATTTGATTGAGATTTGATTAGATGCTTTGTGGCACAGCATCTTAAAAAAAAAAGACAAGTTTGGTGTAAATAGAAATAGAAGGAATCAATCAGAAGCCAGATGGCTATCATCATCTTTGAAATTTGCAACTGCAAGATCATCACTTGACTAAAGTCTTTCTTCCCAAGAGAGTTATCATAAAAACAAAAACAAAAAACCCAAAACACTGAAAACTATATTATTCAACATCATAAAGTATTTTACCTTCCTGGAAGGTATTCCAAATTTTAGTAAGAAAAGCTCAGTAATAAGCACTTTATTTTCTTTAAAATTTTAAAAGGAACTGGAATCTCACAGAAGGAGTCAATATAAGCTTTTCTAGCTGTCCTCCTTCCCAATTAAAAGAATTAGAAGTAAATATCCCACAAATACTGGAAATCAGTTTTATTATTTACAAATCATTTTCTTTACGTATTTTACTTTGTCAACAAAGAAAGTTACTCCATTGGCAGAAATCACCCTGAATTACTGAACTAGCTACTAAAATTATGTGTATTGAACAGTTAATATTGTTAAAGTAGATTTGGCCTTAACAATCACAAATCCTTTATTATCTATTAGCAACCTCCCCTTAAGCATTCTCATTAGAGGTTGTCTTTAAGTAGCAAATGGTAACTGAGACGTGTAGTTGTTCTTTCACATTTCCCCTTCTTATGTGCAACACGGACAAAGAACAACAAACAGCTCACAGCAGCCTCTAAGTAACTGCTATCTTGCATCCCCTCCATGCTGTTTTTCCTACTCCAAATTCCAAGTTAAACACTATCAATAGTCTAGGGACTACCCTTTCATACATTTTTCTATAAACACATACACGTAATTTAACAAAAATGGGATCATATTTACATACTGTTTTTATTGTGGGCAAGTTCCACAGCATCAAAAGCATTTTTAGGTTGTTAATTCAGGTGGCTGTAAAGCAAAAAAAAAAAAAATCATTTCTATCAGATACTCTATCATCTTTATACTCATATATTTCAAATTCTTGAATGTTCATTACATTTTAAAATGATTTTGTCCATGTTAGTGAACCTCTGATGAACTCTACTTTAAGTAGTGTCTATCCAGTGAAATGCACATTCTGTCAATATTAATTAATATATATCTCATTAATAATGTACATTTCAGAGTGCCAAGGGGGATGACCACATTACTCTAAGGGGTTCCCGGAAGTGTGAGTCACAGGCATAAGTGACAGGAGCCGCAGGCTTGGGTGGTGGTGCTTGTGGCAGTTGCGGTTGGGGAGACTTCCTCCTGCCTTAAACAGGAATTGGACATGAAAGAATTCTTAGAGCAGACAGCTTGGGACTTATATGGTGGCACACTTATGCTATAAAGGATTCAGCCTCTTTCAATTGTTCTGTTCTGCCATCCTTGTAATACAGGTCTTTGTTCTCCTGTTTGTTGCTTCAGGACTGAGCTGTGGCTGCCCCACTGCCAGCATCACATTCCTCCAGTAAGAAAGACAGGTGTAGAGGGCAAGGATGAGCTCTGGTCTGCAGAACATGTTCATCTGAAAGCTCCCCTGGAAGCCCTAGTAGCAACTTCACCTTTCATCTTATGGGCTACAGGTGTGTCGAATGGCTGCTGCTAGATGTAAGGGAGCTAGAAAAAGTACTTGTAGCTAGAATTAAGTTAAGGTTCTATTAAGATGACTAGATACTAGGTAGAAAAAGGGTCTGCTACAGGAAATCCAAGTCATAGTAAACTGTTCTCATTCCATGACAAGAAATAAAGGAAACTTCACTCTTATTTTAGAAGAGCATTGAGAGGGTATGGCTAAGATATGGTAGGTGTCCTATCACAAAGAAAGAGGTGAAGGAGGAGAGGGTGTAAGGGATCCTGGGGCACTAGCTGTTGAGAGGAAGAATTTCCTCTTGGTCTCTAACTTTCACTAACTCCTCTGCAGCTGAGAGGGGAAGAGACCAGGTCTCCAAAGCCCCCTACATTATCTGCTTGTATTCACCTATAAGTGGAAGCCTGGACCTGTGCAAATGCACATCTCAACTTACTGCACTGACTCCTAAACCTGTGCAGAAAATGGAGAGTAAGTCGGCTTTGGGCAATAGCCTGAAACTTCGCGTTCCCACGTGTAAACCATAAACCAGAAAATAACACTGCCAACCGTCTTCATCTCCCACTGTGCTGAACACACAGTAGGTGCTCAGTAAACAAACACTTGCCAACTTTTGAGAAAACGGAGAGGAAATACATGGAAATTAATATTTAGTTGAGAGACTGATATACGCCAGAACTGTACCAGATGGCTTACCTACATAGCTCATTTAATCAACAGCACACAGTCAGGTGGCCATTACCGTCCCCATTTACAGAAGTAAACTGAGGCTCAGGAAGGTTAGCCAGGGTCACACGGAAAGTAGAGGTAGACTGAAAGCCTTCTCCTTATGCAATGTACCCCCAGTCCCTCCTTCCCCAAAGCTCCAGGTACCGTGCTTTGCAGACAGTCGACACAAGAAATTATGGTCAGAAGTCTGATTGAGCATCAGCAAGGACACTAACTTTTGAAGAGACAGCTCTAAGGATGAGGAACACTTCCCAAGTCTTCCGGGTGTGGTCAAAATAGAATGTGCTAACGCCAGCGAAGCGAGTGGAGGCCCGAGTACCGCTGGGGAGGCAATGCGGAGCGAATGGCCTGGCCTGGCGGGCTCGACACGCCCGACTAACTTCGAGGCGACGCAGAACTCGGCACCGGCCGCCCTGGGCCGCCAGGGGCGGTCGGCGGCGGGACCTGGAGGGCAGCGCGCGGGGGCGAGCCGCCCCTGACGCACTTCCGCCCTGCGTTTTCCGGCTTAAAGGGGACCCGGACCTTCACAACAACAACAAAACAGGCGCGCTCGCGGCCGGCGCCCCTATTCTAGTCCCCGCCCTCCTGCCACCTGTCGCCGTCTCGGCCGCGCCCCGCCTTGCGCTCCAGCTGCCCTGCCGGAAGGGTCAGGCGGAGAGCCCTTCGGCCAACTTCTCCCGCTGCCGCCGCGCCGCCTCGCGAGATCCAGGGCCGGGCCGTGGGCGCCGCCGAGCAGTAGGAAGGGAGCGGCCGCCGCGGAGGACGCTCGGCCGTACTGTGTGATCGGTGGCCGTGCCCGGGGGAGGAGGGCGGCGGTGGCGGGCCCCGCAGCCATCTCTCAGGTAGCCCTGCCTGTCGCGGCTGGCCGCCCTGAGCGGCCCGTCCCCTTCTCCAGCCCGCGTGGCGGGGCCGTCGCGTCGGGGCCTTGTTGCGTTTCAGCTTAGGGGTCGCGGCGGGGCGGGGCGGGGCGGGGCGGTGGCTCGGGCTGTCGCGCCCTCACCCCTCTCTACCTTCTCACCGCTTTCTCTCTCCCCTTGGCTTCCCTTTGCAGTCCGGAGCCCGGCGGAGCCCGAACCTGGCGGGGAAAACTGCACCCCCGGCCGGGCCCCCAGACCCCGCCGCCGCCGCCGCCTCCGCCCCTGGCCATCATCCTTGGCACTGGCAATGGCCTTTGTATCGCCCGATGCACTTGTGACTGACTTGGACAAGGAATAAGAACCCATTCGCTTCCGTCCCCATCCCAGCCGCGCCGGCAGTAACCACCTCAGCTCATTTGGGCTTAACTGCTGCTCCTCTTGACTCTGTTCGACCTTGGAAGCACCATGGACCAAAATGGGATGGAGATTCCTGTGACCCTCATCATTAAAGCACCGAATCAGAAATACAGTGACCAGACTATTAGCTGCTTCTTGAACTGGACCGTGGGGAAACTAAAAACGCATCTGTCTAACGTGTACCCTAGCAAACCAGTAAGTGTCTAAAACCTGGGCGCAGGTGCTCTGGCCAGATTTTCGTGTCATATACTCCCTTACTCCCTGCTTATCCCCACCCCTCTTGAGTCAGATAGGTCTCTTTGACTGCAAAGTATTTTGACTGCGAAGTATTTTGCGTTCGGAGGTTATGCGACTCTCTTGAGTGTCTGAACCATCATTAATATCTTCCTGATGAGGTCCAGTTAATTAGTAAGTGTAATTAGTAAGTGAAATATCAAGGCACATGAGAATTGGCAGGCATACAATAGGACCGTTTTCCTTGGACTCAAAGTCATCAACCTAAAATGGGAATGACAGGTGCATCCTTTAAAAAAAAGATAAACACTGCAATCCATACTCAAGCTTTTATTGCTTATTAGACTAAAATTCCTTTTTACTTTCAACATCTGGCCCAGAAATTTGCTCATTGCTGAAGAGCGAATTTTGAAATAAGTATGTGACCCCTATGAAAGTTATACTTTACACACTAGTATATATGTTTCAAGAAGCAAAGAGTTATACGTTTTAGATTCACTTTCTTCTGCCCCTTCCTCTCTCATTTTCCTCCTGTAGAGGACACAGAAATTTTCTTCATTTAGAGGAGAACAGTCCTTCCACACCCCCACCATTTGGTGCATCATTTTATTCCTTTCATAAAGCCATTTGTAAATTACTGCAGCAGTGTTTTTCATTCTGAATCACATCTGGATATTGCAAAGGTAATAAATAAAATAGACAGTATGGCTCTATCTGTCCCCAAAGTTAGATTTGAAAGTTATCAACACAGTTGATAACTAAATCTTGGAATAATTTAGAAAAGTATAATGTTGTGTAGTGTGTATGAAAGTTAGGCTTTCATGTTCTCCATTGTGTAAAAATTTCATTCCTGAATAAGTAGTTTTCAGTGATTACTAAACCTTTTTTTTAATTAATGAAGAAGCTTGGATTTTTAGGGTGGGAAATATTTTTGGCATCTGGCAAATTTAAGCCAGCAGCAAGGATGTGTTGGAAGGCAACTGTGCTTTCTAGGTTTTACTTAACACTTGTTTTGTGCAAATAAGTAAGGAAGGCACTTGATCTATATTAAGGCAACTGTGCTTTCTAGGTTTTACTTAACACTTGTTTTGTGCAAATAAGTAAGGAAGGCACTTGATCTATATTAAGGCAACTGTGCTTTCTAGGTTTTACTTAACACTTGTTTTGTGCAAATAAGTAAGGAAGGCACTTGATCTATATTAAGGCAACTGTGCTTTCTAGGTTTTACTTAACACTTGTTTTATGCAAATAAGTAAGGAAGGCATTTGATCTATATTAAGATGTTAATGAATTAGGACTGTTTCAGTGTTACAGTATTAAGTTTAGTTAGGCATTTAGGCTTCTAGAATAGCTATAGAAATAGGGTGGTTATTGCAAAAACAGGTGGTTTAGAAAAACAACTCTTAGTCGGCAGTAGCTATGTTTGTCAGTACTTTTTGATTACAAATATTTTTAGTAGGAGAAATAAAAACCCTGAAGTATTTAAGTACTTGGAACAAAATAGTTGGAACTCTCATTCAAATCTTTTCTTGAAAGGTAAGATTTACACAGGGGTAACAATTTCTCTTTAAAACTTTCTGCTTTACAAAAGATTTCCTATTGCATATGACTCATTTTACACATTTTTAAAGTAGAAAATAGCTTTTCAGGATAGGCAGAATTGAAAGCTTTAGACTTCCATAGTAGTGTTCATAACATAGCCATTCCTAAGTACATTATTGAGCATATATCTAAGTACTTAGTTATATGTTCAAGTGTATACTTATGTGAGGATCTTTTACATTATATGATTAAACCAAAAGGGACTTGGTTCGCACTGTGATAGAACAAGAGTTATCACTTTTCTGAAACTTTTTCTTTTTTAAAAAGTAAGAGAGGAGTGTGAACCCTATTTGTCTTACCTGCTCCTGGGATAAGCCTGTTTTTGGCAGGAGTTCTGCCATCTTAGCACTTATCTCAGTGGAGTGCTATCAGTGCCCATGTGGATCAGTCAGCTGCTGGAGGACAGATCAGTTGCAAACTTCACTACACCCGGCCCTCCTAAGCTGCTTGCTTCTAGTACACACTGGAGGCACTTTTGGAAGGTATACCAAATAATTTGCAGCCTATTAATTACCTAACCTTGTGGCAAACCTTTTTTCCTCTTCCAGCAAGTTTTCTCCAAGTGAATTGTAATATCTGAAGTTTATTTCTAGGTTAATGAAGGTGGGGATGGTGTACATGTGTTTTTCTTTTCTTTTCTTTATTTTAAAAATAAATTTATTTATTTATTTATTTAATTTTTGGCTGCATTGGGTCTTCGTTGCTGTGTGAGGGCTTTCTCTAGTTGTGGCGAGCGGGGGCTACTGTTCGTTGCGGTGCGCAGGCTTCTCATTGCGGTGCCTTCTCTTGTTGCGGAGCACCGGCTCTAGGCGCACAGGCTTCAGTAGTTGTGGCTCGCGGGCTCTAGGGTGCGGGCTCAGTAGTTGTGTCGCACGGGCTTAGTTGCCCCGTGGCATGTGGGATCTTCCCAGGCTAGGGATCAAACCCATGTCCCCTGCATTGGCAGGCTGGTTCTTAACCACTGCGCCACCAGTGAAGCGCACATGTGTTTATTTTCATAAAACTTCACTGAAAACTTTGAAAGGTTATTCACACACTCACATTCTAGCTTTTTTTATCACTTAGAACTGATTTGAAGTATCACAGTTGTTTAACAGACCAACTGTTTACTGATACTCCAAAGCCATAGGTAGTCCTCAGCATAGGAATTGGAGTCCTTAAAGTTTACTTGTGAAGTTGTTATTTAGAATGGAGAAATTTAACAATATAAGCAATATTATATTGTTGATTTAATATAAAGGAAGCTTAGATTCTTATGACCCCCCACAATGACTACTTAACATTGATTCTGTTTTTAAGTGTCTCAAGTGCTGATCATTTCTTATGCCTGATTCCTTGCGCATAAGAAAGGTGGAGGTGGGTGGACTTGGGAGCAGAGAAGGGTTTAGTGCCTGGTAGAAGCAAGTGTTCCCCAGCGTGAAGTAGAACAGTTCGTAGACACTGCTCTTATTGCATCTGATGGGTCAGGGGAGGTAGAGGGCCTTGATCCCTGTGGACGGTGGCTTCTAGGAAAATAAATGAGAGCTGCTGGAGGGAGAAGAATGGAGATTTGAAGTTGTTCTTTTAGGATCTCTACAAGGATAGGTCACATGCCTACATGCTGTTAATGGAATTCTGGCTAAACTCTGCAACAGTGTGTAAAATCTTAAGATTTTAGCTTTATGGTCAGATATTGACTTCATTTAATCACAGATAATCTCCATTTGCATGGATATTTTAAATTCAACCTCCCCTCCCCTCAATAAACCCACCACAAATATACCCCTCCTTCCAAAGCACACTTTCTTGGGCTTCATTTATTTATTTAATTAGGAATTTATTGACCTGGCATTTGAAGGTCTATGTACATACTAAGCAAAAAGGTGGTAAGAGTCCTTTGCTCTTAAAAAGCTCAGGTCTAGTGGGGGATACAGACATATAAGTAAATAACTACAATATTATGTACTAGTGTTATATAAGAGGGATATACTGAGTGCTGTAGGAGCACTGGAAGGGAATGGTCCACTCTCGAGTGAGGGTAAGGGAATGTGTAGCTGTTTTAAGAAGAGATTCACAGGGACATTTTTCTTAAAGAGTTAATAAGTTTTAATCAGATTAGATCATAGTTTCTTTTTCTTTTTTTTAACTGTTCTTTCACAGCTTTTGTTGCACTGATGATTTCTAAATGCTTTATATTATTATAGTACTTAGTAGTATAGTACTATGTTAAAGGATTATAGCTCCATAATGGGCTAAAAGGGGAAAGTGTTTTCTAGTTAGGAAGCAAGGCAATTGCCACATTTACACAGAAGATTACAAAGTCATTATTAAAAACCTCAGGTGTGAAACTGAGCTCTGGTGGAGTTTTGTTTAACTTTGAATGGTATTGATAATTGGTTTGGTACTTGGTTTAAGAACTGGGGAGTGCACCAGTTCATGTTGATAGTGTATATAATTGTGAATCATATTCTAATATGACATTTGTCATCACTTCATGACTTTACGTTTTCAGTTCCTAAAATTGGCCTGTAGTGTGAAATAATTATTCTGAAATTTAGGTAATTACTGCTAGTGGGTGAAGATACCAAGAGGGCCACTTTTACTTGACTAGTTTCAGACTTTGGTCTAGTTTAGACTTATTTACTAGGTATGTAAAAATCAAAATGGTTGAACTTAATGTTATCCAGTAGAATGGACTATCTTAGAGAAAACTTTATAAATAAGAAATAAAATAAAAAATAAGGACCTCTAAATCCAGTTAGGCACCTTTTTCATTATCTTGTTTCTTACTATTTGTTCTTATACACAAACAATAACTACGATGGACCTGACTCACCCTGAATTCAGTTTTGAAGGCAAACCTTTCTGGGGCTTGTATCCTTTTGCTTCCCATTTTTGTCTTGAGGTCAAAATGACCGTTGAACATGTCCCTCAGTTCTGGATAGACCTCCTCTCTCTTGGCACCTTTTCAAATAGTGCCCTTGCTCTGAGATTTGTTAGAATTAAAGAAATAGGAATAGAACCAATTGCATAGATTCTATTCTGAGAATATAACATTCTATAACCAAATTGCCTACAGTTCAGATGGAAGTCTTACTTTCATTGTCAGTGGAAGTAGCTTTCATAATATAATTTGAGGTTTATATCTGTCTTATTTTTGTAATTCTCTATTACCTTATTTAGGAAGGTCATTTTTTAAAAATTTGTAAAATATTGGCTATATTCCCTGTGTTGTACAATATACCCGTTATAACTTATTTTATACCTAATAGTTTGTACCTCTTAATCTTCTACTTGTTTATTACCCCTCCCCCTTCCATCTCTTCACTAATAACCAGTTTGTTTTCTGTATCTGTGAGTCTGCTTCTTTTTTGTTATATTCACTAGTTTTATTTTTTAGATTCCACATATAAGTGATATCATACAGTATTTATCTCTGTCTGACTTACTTCACTTAGCATAAGTAAGCAGGTCAGTTTTAAAATTTGCTTGCTTAACCACCTCAGAACTGTTGACTTAAAGGGGCTATAATCCACACACACAAATAATTTTTGTTTTATAAGACTCTTGTCAAAGGTTGATGGAAAGTTAAAATGAGTGCTGACTGAAATTTGTTTTGTTTAACTCCTTGCCTTTTTCTAATGTGTTTTTTGGAAAATAACAGTACTGCGAAGGTAATGTTTTGTTTAATCATGCATCAGTGCTTTTAAAAATAGGATTTTTTTAGAACTTTAAGTTTCTCTCCTTTACATAATAATTTTGTTTTTGGCTGCGCTGCGCTGCTTGTGGGAACTTAGTTCCCCCATCAGGGATTGAACTCAGGTCCTCAACAGTGAGAGCATGGAGTCCTAACCACTGGACCACCAGGGAATTCCCACACATAATAGATATTGATTTGATGGTCTTAAATGCTTTTTTTAAAAATGATTTTTTAAAAAAATTATTTATTTACTTTTGGCTGTGTTGGGTCTTTGTTGCTGCGCATGGGCTTTCTCTAGTTGCGGCGAGCGGGGGCTACTCTTCATTGCGGTGCGTGGGCTTCTCATTGCAGTGGCTTCTCTTGTTGCGGAGCACGGACTCTAGGTGCACGGGTTTCAGTAGTTGTGGCTCGCGGGCTCTAGAGCACAGGCTCAGTAGTTGTGGCTCGCGGGCTCTAGAGCACAGGCTCAGTAGTTGTGGCGCATGGACTTAGTTGCTCCGCGACAAGTGGGATCTTCCTGGACCAGGACTCGAACCCATGTTCCCTGCATTGGCAGGAGGATTCTCAACCACTCTGCCACCAGGGAAGCCCCTAAATGCTTTTACTTAACTGTCATATTTGGTGCTGTGATTTTAAACTGCCGTTTACTAAGAGGTTGCTATGTATACCAGGCATTCTGGTAAGCACTTTATATGTTTATCATACTTATTCTTCATAGACAGCTTACGCTGTGAGTTCTGTTATCAGCTCTGTTTTATAGATGAGGAAACTGAGGCTTGGTGATTTTTTTGCCCAAGGTCATAGAACTTTAGGTAGTAGAATCGGAATTTGTACCCAGGTTGGTCTGACTTGGCAAGCCTCAGGTCTTAACCATATGATGGTTATATATAATAAGATGAAGAAAGGCATTTAGGGATTTGGCCAGCTCAGTTATATACTTGCAAATTAAGAAGAAGTAAGTGGACTGTAAAAAGGCGTGTGTGTTTAGATGGGTTGTCATCTAAAGGCTACAGATGAATGGGTAACACAGTCTTAACACCATTCTAATGCATGTCAGCTTAGTGTGTGGTTATTTTTATTTTGATAAATTATAGGGAAGGTATGGGAACATAATATCTTAAGACTTCCAAGTACATTGCTTTGCCCTATCTTTTCACATTTCCTGCTTGTTTGTATGAACCATAGCAGTCATGTATTTTGGCATCTCTGTTGTATGTATACCTGATTTGGCCTGTCAGTAGAAACAGCTAAGCAGGGAATGTCCCTTTGGAGTTCCAGAGGAAATTGTTGTGTAAGCTCTGTAAGCTGGTTTTGTTTACTGTTGTTGCAAGGGCATAAGAGGTAGAGGCAGTTTGGGTAAGCTCTGCTTGCATTTACATGTTTCTGAATTTCCTGAGGCTTTAGATTGGGTGGATTTAGGTGGGAGTGGGAGGGAGATATGTTCAGTACAAATTCACTGGATTCATTTCCCACAGAAACGATATTTTGTGCAGAGAACCAGGTCTTTAAAGCTGTTTGACACTTACGGCTGAACTGTATATAAGAACTGAAATGTTAATAATTACCACTTTAAAAGAAATTGGGCTGTAGTTCTTTGCACTAATATGTAAGTTAACCATTGCTTTTACTGAGCTATTTAATTATGTTGAAGTTGGATATACTAAGGACATGATTTTTTTAAGCCATTCATAATTATGAAAGACCCATTTAGTCCTTCACGTAAAAAATCTAATCTTTTGATACCAACTAGGTGACTTTCCAGAAATATAAGAGTATTGTTCGGTTTGTAAACTCATCTGTTAGACTCTTGTGAATATTTTAAGTGCATTAGGGATACATGGTATTTTATCTGTTTTTGCTGTCTAGTTAAATAAACATTAAAAAGTCAGACACTTTAGATAAAATATATGTAAACCTTTTAGAAAGAAAACATCTTTCCCCAGTTTAGGATTTATTTTTGCATATTATACTAGCAGGTGAGCTTTCCTCACCTTGGTTTTTAGCAACCTCTGTTAAGTGGGTAGCAGAGTTTTTGGGCCAGCTGGTTAAGCAGCTGTTTATTTGGAGTGGTATAGTTTTGTCTCTGGGCTACTCAGAGTGCCAACAGAATGTTTCCAACTTGGTAATTTAGCTGCCTCTGCTCTACCATATATCACCAGGCTTCGTCTAGGGTGGAGCAGGGGAGATGGTAAAGTACTGTACCTATTAAGATTTGCTGACTATTGGATGTAGGATGTGAGCAACAGGAAGAATGGTGGTGTTGTTAACAGAGGTAGTCAAGTATATTTATATGTTAATCTGTGTAGCCAGTATCTTAACAGAAGAAAATTTTCATTGACAATTTAATTAGTACTTCATTTTAGATTTTCCAATCCTGAGTCTTCTGAATTCTTATATTTAAAGGATACCACGTAACATTTTTTATTGAGAGAAAATGAACTTTTATTGTGTTAAGCTACTGAGATCTTGAGGTTCATTATAGCAGCTAGCATTACTACCCTAACTAATACAGAAATGGATTTTTCATCAAGGTAAAAAATACTGTTAGGGGCTTCCCTGGTGGCGCAGTGGTTGAGAGTCCGCCTGCCGATGCAGGGGACACGGGTTCATGCCCTGGTCCGGGAAGATCCCACATGCCGCGGAGCGGCTGGGCCCGTGAGCCATGGCTGCTGAGCCAGCGCATCCGGAGCCTGTGCTCCGCAACGGGAGAGGCCACAACAGTGAGAGGCCCGCGTACCGCAAAAAAATATAAAATAAAATACTGTTAGTAGGTCTGGATAAATAAAATTGTGTCACTTTTACAAGTTAAACTGAATTTGAATTTAGATCTCAAAATCTGTTATTTTCCTAATATTGTAGATTATAATCCAAACCACTTGAAAATTCAGTTGATTATTGTGTGGTTTGTTATCATGTCTAACCACTGGTTTTCCAGATATTTAAATTAAATTCACTGATATTTAAACTGAATTTTTTCACTAATTTTTTTAGTAGAAAAAATTTCAAATTTTCTTACTTAATTTATGCACATGAAAACTTTTTCTCTGTTTTCACCCAAAGTAAAATTAAAGAATTCTTTTTCCTTTTACTTCTGATTATCTGAAGATATTTGAATATTCAATTTAAAGCAACAATTTTTAAAATTAAGGTATAATTCACATACTATAAAGTTTGCCCTTTAATGTGTACAACTCAGTGGTTTTTAGTAGTTCACAAATTTGTACAATCATCACCACTGTCTAATTCCAGAACATTTTTATCACCCCATACTCATTAGCAGTCACTCCCCATTCTCTGTCCCCCAGTCCTTGGTAACCAGTAATCTACTTTTCGTCTATATGTATTCACCTATTCTGAAAATTTCACATAAATCTAACTGTAATATATATGGCCTTTTATGTCTGGCTTCTTTCACTTAGCATAATGTTTACAAGGTTCATTCGTGTTATAACATGTATCAGTTCGTCATTACTTTTTATGGCCCAATAATATTCCATTATATGTAAATGTCACATTTTGTTTATCCGTTCATCAAAGCATATGAGTTGTTTCGACTATTTGGCTATTATGAATAATGCTGCTGTGCACATTCCTTTACAGGTTTTTGTGTGGATTTGTTGTTTTCAGTTCTCTTTGGTATATACCTAGGAATGGAATTGGATGTATACTGAGTCATATGGTGGCTTTCTGAGGAACTCCCAAGCTTTTCCAGAGGCTGTTCCATTTTACATTCCCACCAGCAATGTATGAGAGTTCTACTTTCTTCACATCCTCATCCACACTTGTTTTTGCTTCACGTATTTTCGGGGAGTACCATGTAATTTTGTTATATTCTGCTTTTTTGAAAATTGATGTCCCCTTGCTGTGAAAAGATATAAGTTTACTTGAAGTTGACTATTAATTTAGAGTAAAGTTAATACTAAGATACTAACATATGATTGCTCCTTCAATAGTATAATAATATGCTAATATCAGTACCATTTGCAGAAATGAACCAAATGAATTTAGCACCAGCAAGTGTTTTAAACTAGTATTGTGGTTCACAGACTAAATACTTCATTTCCATTCTTAATGATTACATGTAAAATAACTGATATAATGAACTTCAAGTAAGTGTGTCTTCCAAATCTGTGTAAGCCCTTTTGGACTCATAACACTTCATTTAATAAATTGGCATTTAGCATCTACTCTGCAGGACACAGTGCTAGGCTCCGGGAGTAAGGGGATGAGCTAGACAGATATGGACCCTCGTTTATTCTTGGCACTCATATACCACTTAGGGAAATAAACGTGCAGGTAATTACAGATTATGGCTTGTGTTATGAAGGAAACTAACCGGGTGTGTGAAAGGAAATACTCTACTTTAAATTTGTAAATCAGATAAGACCTCTCTGAGGAGGTCACTTTAAAGCTAAGACCCAAAAGATGGTTAAGAGCTAGCCCTGCGAGAGCTGGGAGAGACTGTTGCAGGTAGGATGTCTGAGTTGGGGAGGAACTTGGCATATTTGGGGATCTAAGTGAATGCCAGTTTGGCTAGTGAGTGAGGAGGAAAGATTATGATCAGAGGAGGTTGGAAAGAGAGAGAAACCAGATCTGCTGGGACCATCTGGTTATGGTGTGGAATTAGAATTCAATCCAGAGTGGTAGGAATCCATTAGAGAGTCACAGGAGTGATTCACATTTTTAAAAGATCACCCTATTTACTGACTGTAGAACACAGTGTGAAGACCAGTTAAGAAGCTATTACAGAAGTTCAGGAAAGGTGGTGTTAGGTTAGGGTAATGGCAATAGAGATGGAAAGAAATGGACTGAGAGGGACTTCTGGAGATAGAGTCCGTAAGATTTGCTGGTGGTTAGATATGTTAGACAAGGTGAGAGAAAAATTGAGGATAATGCCCAGATTTTTGGCTTAAACAACTGGTGGCAAGTTGTTACGGAATAGGGAACAAGCAAGAGGAAAGATCTGGGTAAGCAAGAATTGAGAACCACTGTAGATGTTTTGATATTGAGTTGCCTATTAAGATATCTGAAGGTGGAGATTCCCTGGTGGTCCAATGGTTAAGACTACGTGTTTCCACTGCAAGGGGCCTGGGTATGATCCCCGGTCCAAGAACTAAGATCCCGCATGCTGCCTGGCGCGGCCAAAAAAAAAAAAAGATATTTGAAAGCGTAAGATGTCTAACAAGCAGTTGGATATCTGGATCTGGGTCTGAGAGGGAGCGAAAGGCCTTGGATAGAAAAGCAAATTTGCATCTTAGCTGAAGAAGCTTCCTTAAATTCTAGAATTGGATGGAAAAGTTAGCAAAAGACACTGGAGAGGGACAGTGGGTAAAGATATGAATGAAATGTACAAATGCCTCTTAATGGATTTTCTAAACCTTGATTGCTCTTCCAGAGGTGCAAATGATGAATGCTGTGGTCTTTTCTTCTTGCAAACCTTTTGCAGGGTGCTGTTGGTCATGCTGTTTCCTCATCCTGCTGAGGGACTTGCTTAGCCATTGCCCAGCTTTTCTGTTGAGTGGGTATAGGCTTTAAAAAACTAGGACATGGGGAAAAGGGATTATCAGCCTCTGGGCTTGTAGTAATGCTATTTCAATTGGCTATATTTTGGGTTAAATAAATTATGTGCTATTAGGTTTAAAGGTTTGATGAGTATTTGTATTTCTGAAACTGGGATTCATAGTTTTAGGACTAGGAATTTTCAAAATCTTTAATTTTTTTTAAAATTTATTTTTTTATACAGCAGGTTCTTATTAGTCATCCATTATATACACATCAGTGTATACATGTCAATCCCAATCTCCCAGTTCATCACACCACCCCTGCCACTTTCCCCCCTTGGTGTCCATACATTTGTTCTCTACATCTGTGTCTCTGTTTCTGCCCTGCAAACCGGTTCATCTGTACCATTTTTCTAGGTTCCACATATATGTGTTAATATACAATATTTGTTTTTCTCTTTCTGACTTACTTCACTCTGTATGACAGTCTCTAGATCCATCCACGTCTCTACAAATGACCTAATTTCGTTCCATTTTATGGCTGAGTAATATTCCATTGAATAATGTACCACATCTTCATTATCCATTCGTCTGTCGATGGGCATTTAGGTTGCTTCCATGACCTGGCTATTGTAAATAGTGCTGCAGTGAACACTGGGGTGCATGTGTCTTTTTGAATTATGGTTTTCTCTGGGTATATGCCCAGTAGTGGGATTGCTGGGTCATATGGTAGTTCTAGTTTTTTAAGGAACCTCCATACTATTCTCCATAGTGGCTGCATCAATTTACATTCCTGCCAACAGTGCAAGAGGGTTCCCTTTTCTCCACACCCCCTCCAGCATTTGTTGTTTGTAGATTTTCTGAGGATGCCCATTCTAACTGGTGTGAGGTGATACCTCACTGTAGTTTTTTTTTTTTTTTTTTTTTAAATATGGAACACTTCACGAATTTGCGTGTCATCCTTGCGCAGGGGCCATGCTAATCTTCTCTGTATCGTTCCAATTTTAGTATATGTGCTGCCGAAGCGAGCACCTCACTGTAGTTTTGATTTGCTTTTCTCTAATAATTAGTGATGTTGAGCAGCTATTCATGTGCTTCTTGGCCATCTGTATGGCTTCTTTGGAGAAATGTGTATTTAGGTAGGTCTTTTGCCCATTTTTTGATTGGTTTGTTTGTTTTTTTAACACTGAGCTGCATGAACTGTTTATATATTTTGGAGATTAATCCTTTGTCCGTTGATTCATTTGCAAATATTTTCTCCCATTCTGAGGGCTGTCTTTTCCTCTTGTTTAGTTTCCCTGGCTTTGCAAAAGCTTTTAAGTTGCATAAGGTCCCATTTGTTTATTTTTGTTTTTATTTCCATCACTCTAGAGGGTGGATCAAGAAAGATCTTGCTGTGATTTATGTCAGAGTGTTCTTCCTATGTTATCCTCTAAGAGTTTTAGAGTGTCCTGTCTTACATTTAGGTCTCTAATCCATTTTGAGTTTATTTTTGTGTATGGTGTTAGGGAGTGTTCTAATTTCATTCTTTTACATATAGCTGTCCAGCTTTCCCAGCACCGCTTATTGAAGTGACTGTCTTTTCTCCATTGTATATCCTTGCCTCTTTTGTCATAGATTAGTTGACCATAGGTGCATGGGTTTATCTCTGGGCTTTCTATCCTGTTCCATTGACCTACATTTCTTTTTTTGTGCCAGTACCATACTGTCTTGATTACTGTAGCTTTGTAGTATACTCTGAAGTCAGGGAGTCTGATTCCTCCAGCTACTTTTTTTTTTTTTAATTTTTTTTTTTGCGGTACACCGGCCTCCCACTGTCGTGGCCTCTCCCGTTGCGGAGCACAGGCTCCGGACGTGCAGGCTCAGCGGCCATGGCTCACGGGCCCAGCCGCTCCGAGGCATGTGGGATCCTCCCAGACCGGGGCACGAACCCGTGTCCCCGGCATCGGCAGGCGGACTCTCAACCACTGCGCCACCAGGGAAGCCCCCCAGCTACGTTTTTTTCCCTCAAGACTGCTTTGGCTATTCGGGGTCTTTTGTGACTCCATACAAATTTTAAGACTTTTTGTTCTAGTTCTGTAAAAATGCCATTGGTAATTTGATAGGGATTGCATTGAATCTGTAGATTGTTTTGAGTAGTAGAGTCATTTTCACAATATTGATTCTTCCAATTCAAGAACATGGTATATCTCTCCATCTGTTTGCATCATCTTCAATTTCTTTCATCAGTGTCTTATAGTTTTCTACATATAGGTCTTTTGTCTCCTTAGGTAGGTTTATTCCTAGGTATTTTATTGTTTTTGTTGCAGTGGTAAATGGGAGTGTATCCTTAATTTCTCTTTCAGATTTTTTGTCATTAGTGTATAGGAATGCAAGATATTTCTGTGCATTAATTTTGTATCCTGCAACTTTACCAAATTCATTGATCAGCTCTAGTAGTTTTCTGGTGTCATCCTTAGGATTCTCTATGTATAGTATCATGTCATCTGCAAACACTGACAGTTTTTCTTCTTTTCCAATTTGTATTCCTTTTATTTCTTTTTCTTATCTGATTGCCGTGGCTAGGACTTCCAAAACTATGTTGAATAAGTGGCAAGAGTGGACATCCTTGTCTTTTTCCTGATCTTAGAGGAAATGCTTTCAGTTTTTCACCATTGAAAATGATGTTGGCAGTGGGTTGGTTGTATATGGCCTTTATTATGTTGAGGTAGGTTCCCTCTATGCCCACTTTATGGAGAGTTTTTATCATAAATGGGTGCTGAATTTTGTCAAAAGCTTTTTCTGCATCCATTGAGATGATCATATGGTTTTTCTTCTTCATTTTGTTAATATGGTGTATCACATTGATTGATTTGCATATATTGAAGAATCCTTGCATCCCTGGCACAAATCCTACTTGATCATGGTGTATGATCTTTTTAATGTGTGTTGAATTCTGTTTGCTAGTATTTTGTTGAGGATTTTTGATTCTATATTCATCAGTGATATTGGTCTGTAATTTTCTTTTTTGAGGTATCTTTGTCTGGTTTTGGTATCAGGGTGATAGTGACCTCATAGAATGAGTTTGGGAGTGTTCCTTCCTTTGCAATTTTTTGGAAGAGTTTGAGAAGGATGGGTGTTAACTCTTCTCTAAATGTTTGATAGAATTCACCTGTGAAGCCATCTGGTCCTGGACTTTTGTTTGTTGGAAGATTTTTAATCACAGTTTCAATTTCATTACTTGTGATTGGTCTGTTCATGTTTTCTATTTCTTCCTGGTTCAGTCTCGGAAGGTTATACCTTTCTAAGAATTTGTTCATTTCTTCCAGGTTGTCCATTTTATTGGCATAGAGTTGCTTGTAGTAGTCTCTTAGAATGCTTTGTATTTCTGCAGTGTCCATTGTAACTCTTCCTTTTTCATTTCTAATTTCATTGATTTGAGTCCTCTCCCTCTTTTTCTTGGTGAGACTGTCTAAAGGTTTATCAATTTTGTTTATCTACTCAAAGAACCAGCTTCTAGTTTTACTGATCTTTGATCTTTGCTCTTATTTTTTGGTTTCTATTTCATTTATTTCTGCTCTGATCTTTATGATTTCTTTCTTTCTACTAACTGTGGGTTTTGTTTGTTCTTTCTCTAGTTCCTTTAGGTGTAAGGTTAGATTGTTTATTTGAGATTTTTCTTGTTTCTTGAGGTAGGCTTGTTGCTCTAAACTTCCCTCTTACAACTGCTTTTGCTGCATCCCATAGGTTTTGGATTGTCATGTTTTCGTTGTCATTTGTCTCTAGGTATTTTTTGGTTTCCTCTTTGATTTCTTCAGTGATTTCTTGGTTATTTAGTAACGTACTGTTTAGCCTCTACGTGTTTGTGTTTTTTACGTTTGTTTCTCCTGTAATTGATGTCTAATCTCATAGCGTGTGGTCGGTAAAGATGCTTGATATGATTTCAGTTTTCTTAAATTTACCGAGGCTTAATTTGTGACCCAAGATGTGTTCTATCTTGGAGAATGCTCCATGTGCACTTGAGAAGAAAGTGTAATCTGTTGTGTTTTGATGGAATGTCCTATAAATATCAATTAAATCTGTCTGGTCTGTTGTGTCATTTAAAGCTTGTGTTTTCTTAGTAATTTTCAGTTTCACTGATCTGTCCATTGGTTTTAAGTGAGGTGTTAAAAGTCCCCCACTATTATTGTGTTACTGTCGATTTCCTCTTTTATAGCTGTTAGCAGTTGCCTTATGTATTAGGGTGCTCCTATGTTGGGTGCATATATATTTGTTATATCTTCTTCTTGGATTGATCCCTTGATCATTATATAGTGTCCTTCCTTGTCTCTTGTAACATTCTTTTTTCTAAAGTCTATTTTACCTGATAGGAGTATTGCCACTCCAGCTTTCTTTTGATTTCCATTTGCATGGAATATCTTTTTCCATCCCCTCACTTTCAGTCTGTATGTGTCCCTAGGTCTGAAGTCGGTCTCTTGTAGACAGCTTATATATGGGTCTTGTTTTTGTATCCATTCAGCGAGACTGTGTCTTTTGGTTGGAGCATTTAATCCATTCACATTTAAGGTAATTATCGATATATATGTTCCTGTTACCATTTTCTTAATTGTTATGGGTTTGTTTTTGTAGGTCGTTTTCTTCTCTTGTGTTTCCCACTTAGAGAATTTCCTTTAGCATTTGTTGTAGAGCTGGTTTGGTGGTGCTGAATTCTCTTAACTTTTGCTTGTCAGTAAAGCTGTTGATTTCTCTGTTGACTGAATGAGATCCTTGCCGGTAGAGTGTTGTTGGTTGTAGGTTCTTCCCTTTCATCACTTTAAATATACTGTGCCACTCCCTTCCGGCTTGTAGAGTTTCTGCTGAGAAATAAGCTGTTAACCTTATGGGAGTTCCCTTGATGTTATTTGTCATTTTTCCCTTGTTGCTTTCAGTAATTTTTCTTTGTCTTTAATTTTTGTCAATTTGATTACTGTGTGTCTCAGCGTGTTTCTCCTTGGGTTTATCCTGCCTGGGACTCTCTGTGCTTCCTGAATTTGGCTGGCTATTTCCATTCCCATGTTAGGGAAGTTTTCGACTATAATCTCTTCAGATATTTTATCGCGTCCTTTCTCTTTCTCTTCTCCTTCTGGGACCCCTCTAATGTGAATGTTCTTGCGTTTAATGTAGTCCCAGAGGTCTCATAGGCTTTCTTCATTTCTTTTTATTCTTTTTTCTTTATTCTGTTCCATGGCAGTGAATTCCACCATTCTGTCTTCCAGGTCACTCATCCGTTCTTCCGCCTCAGTTATTCTGCTATTGATTCCTTCGAGTGTATTTTTCATTTCAGTTATTGTATTGTTCATCTCTGTTTGCTTGTTCTTTAATTCTTCTAGGTCTTTGTTAAACATTTCTTGCATCTTCTGGTCTTTGCCTCCATTCTTTTCCTGAGGTCCTGGATCATCTTCACTATCATTACTCTGAATTCTTTTTCTGGAAGGTTGCCTATCTCCACTTCATTTAGTTGTTTTTCTGGGGTTTTGTCTTGTTCCTTCATCTTGTTCCTTCATCTTGTTCCTTCATCATTGGTACAAAGTCCTCTGCCTTTTCATTTTGTTTATCTTTCTGTGCATGTGGTTTTGCTTCCACAGGCTGCAGAATTGTAGTTCTTCTTCTTTC
This sequence comes from Lagenorhynchus albirostris, assembly GCF_949774975.1. Lineage (NCBI taxonomy): Eukaryota > Metazoa > Chordata > Mammalia > Artiodactyla > Delphinidae > Lagenorhynchus > Lagenorhynchus albirostris. The sequence goes on from NC_083102.1 coordinate 41,535,694, forward strand.
TGCTGTCTGTCCTCTGGTGTCTGAGGCTATCTAAGAGGCTTATGCAAGCTTCCTGATGGGAGGGACTGGTGGTGGGTAGAGGTGATTGTTGCTTTGGTGGGCAGAGGTCAGTAAAACTTGTCTGTAAAGACAAGTAAAACTTGTCTGCTGATGGGTGGGGCTGGGTTCCCTCCCTGTTGGTTGTTTGGCTTGAGGCGACCCAGCCCTGGAGCCTACCTGGCTCTTTGGTGGGGCTAATGGCAGACTCTGGGTGGGCTCACGCCAAGGAGTACTTCCCAGAACTTCTGCTGCCCATGTCCTTGTCTTCATGGCGAGCCACAGCCACCTCCACCTCTGCAGGAGACCCTCCTACACTAGCAGGTAGGTCTGGTTCTGTCTCCTCTGGGGTCACTGCCCCTTCCCCTGGGTCCCGATGCGCACACTATTTTGTGTGTGCCCTCCAAGAGTGGAGTCTTTGTTTCCCCCAGTCCTGTTAAGTCCTGCAATCAAATCCTCCTAGCCTTCAAAGTCTGATTCTGTAGGAATTCCTACCCCCATTGCCGGACCCTCAGCTTCGGAAGCCTGACATGGGACTCAGAACCTTCACTCCAGTGGGTGGACTTCTGTGTTTTAAGTGTTCTCCAGTCTGTGAGTCACCCACCCAGCAGTCACGGGGTTTGATTTTATTGTGGTTGCGCCCTTCCTACCATCTCATTGTGGCTTCTCCTTTGTCTTTGGATGTGGGGTGTCTTTTTTGGTGAGTTCCCAGTGTCTTCCTGTGGATGATTGTTGAGCAGTTAGTTGTGATTCCAGTGCTCTCGTAAGAGGGAGTGAGCATGCGTCCTTCTACTCTGCCATCCTGAACCAATCTCCAACATCTTTAATTTTATCTTGATGTAAAAATTATCAATATAAATAACAGGATGATTACTTTGTAGCTGACTCTCGTGAGATTTAGTACCTGCATTTTAAACTACGTGATCATACTAAATATGTTTAATTTGTATGGTTAAGTTTTTCAAGCATGGGCTTCTGGAATCTGTGAGGTTGCTGACTGATGGTGATCTGTATTGTTTCTGTGAAAAAAAAATTGTTTTAAACTTACCTACTAAATAATTACGGGAGTAAACTGTCTAAGTTGATTGCCATTGTACTTAATTTATATATATATATATATATATATTTGTCCATAGTCCAAAATAATGAGTGTTATAGCATATTTTTATGCCCCATGTTGTTTAAAAGTGATACTTGTGATAAAGTACATGATTAATTCCATTACCATTACAGTTTAATAGTAAAATGGAAGTTACCTATGTAGAAAGCAGGTAATATATATAGATTTCTTACATTTTGAAGCAGTAGTTGGTAAATACTTCTTTCATCTTAGCACCCAATACATCCTTTCACTAAAAATCTGAAGGTAAGTAACTTATGTTTTGGACATGGACTTCTTTTTACCAATGTCAAATTACTTTTCTCTCTGTTTAGAGAAGCTAAAATTAATTAAAAGCTTTCCTTTTGTTATTTATAAATGTCATTTTAAACTGATTTTTGAAAGCTCTTCAAACATGGATTAGGGCTTGCTTTTTTAGTCATTAAAACTGATAGTTATTGCAACTTTAACCAAACCTATTTAGTAGTGTCCTAATCATGTTCTTATACATAATGAAGATAGTCTGCTATTAGTCATACAACTTATCAATACTTTCACATAATCTCTCATTAGATCCTCAGGAAACAGCATGATGTAAGAGAAGCAGGTATTAGAGATTAGTATCACATGCTAATTGAATGTTTACTAGGTGTTCTGCCCTGTTCTTAGAGGTTTGTGTGCATTTTCAGTGTTGTGAAAATTCATCCCTGTGAAATAGGTACTATTATTGCCCTCACTTTTCAGTTAAGAAAACTGAGACACAGACAGGTGGTAGTGGGATCATGTACAAGTTTCTCAACATTTCTTCACCTATCTGCCATATTCTTCTCTAAGTCCAGCTCCTTCACATGAGATTCTACCCCTTAATAGCTACTCAAGGACATTGCTCTTGAAATTCTCTATTTTTCTCTCCTGCATCTGCAGTTTTTCCTTTCTACTGGATTATTCCTGTTGGCATACAAACATGTTTTTTTTCTCTTCTTAAAAAAACAAAAACATGAAACAGTAAAACAAACAAGACCCTCTTTGATTCCACTTCCCTTCTAGCTGTTGCTTTATTTCTTTCCTGTCTTTAGTGCACAACTCCTTATAAATTATGAATATTCACTGTATCTGTACTCCTCTCCTGTTCTCTTGCATCCATTCCACTTAAGTTTTTACCCTACTCTTCCACCAAGATTGCTTTTATGAAGATCACCAGGGAGCTCCATGTTCCAGGATATAGTGGGGGAATAGAGAAATAAGTAGAATAGTATGAAAGAAGGACACTATGATTAATAACAAAAGCCTGGAAACACTCAAATATCCATATTGTAAACTTTAGTATTTCTGTGTAATGGAGCATTATGCATCTGTCAAAAAGAATGGGGAAGACATCTTTATACTGCTAAGGAGTAATCTCCAGGGCACAGTAAGTGAGAAAATAAGGTACAAAGGAGTATCTTGTACTATCTTTTATGTGAGAAAAGAAGGGAAATACAAGTGTATTTGTATTCAGGTTTGTTATGTTGTTAAAAAATGACAGAAGGGTAATTCAGAATTATAGAGAAAGAGGGTAGGGACAGAAGCTAAACCTCTTTGTACCTTGTTCTATAATTTTTACTTTGTTTCCATGTATGTTATATATAATTTTAAAAAGTTAAATAGAAAAAAATTCCTAAATGGTAACAAAACAGTTTAACAATGTCAGGATGGTGACAAAACTGTAAGAAGAATTATTACAAGTAATTTCAAAACTGTATTTTGACTGCATATCCCTAATGGGATATATCTAAGGACGGAAAAAAGTGACAAGAAATCTTAAGCCTCATCCAATATTGTTATTATTATTTGAGATTATACATAGTAGGATAAAGCATATAAATACTTTTGCTAATGGCATACGTTTGTTAATATCATTAGCACGAAAGATTTTCAGGGTGATAGAGATACAAATAAAAAACCATATACTGTTTAATTAAAATTGGAAATATGAATATATACTCAGGGTTTAAGTTTCTCTTTCTCAAAAATACATATTTTCTTGCTCTCTTCAATGAAGAATCTTAGAAATAATAGCAAGTAACAATAAGCACTCTTAGACCCCAGATTTTGTCTCTAGATGCCATTTCCCATTAAAAGGAATCAAGGCCCCTGGAACAGTGGCTGATTCCAGGCCTGGGGAAAGAAATGTGGAAGATGAACCTGGTGTGCCCGAAAGCAAGGAAGCTCTTAGAGGTCATGTCAAAGTGACATAGGATCCAACCTGAAGGGACTCCTACTGGCCAAAGATGGTGCAATTTGAGGATTAACAAAAACAACCAGGTGGCAGTACATTGAAAAACAAAATTCCACAAGCTCACAATGATACTTAAACCAAAACTTTTTGGTCACTTCTGGAGGTTGCTTGGGCACTCATTCTGAAAACTGATAAAGGGAATAAATTGAGCATTTTTGCTGTCTTTCTTGTGTAATCTAGGTAAGCAAATGGTCGATGAGGTAAAGTTCTTTTAGAAGAAGCACAGCTAATACAGAAAGAATTAGAGAATTAGAAAATATTTTCTACCCCTAATGAAATAATGGATCTAGGCAGCTGGATCTAGGTTGTTAATAAGGTGAATGTTTGATGGCAGACTTTATAAGGGATGAATTTGGCTGACAACATTTGAACCCACTGATCAAACTTAACATGACTAAAAGTAAGTCACTCAATCCAGTGTGCTAATAATATGATGCAACAGGAAGTTCTCTTGTCAAACAAAAAAGAACCTGAATTTAATCAACCCTCTAGATCTAACTTCATTATACAGAGAGTACAGGACATGCTGTACAATACCAGGAGGACATAGTCACCCAAATCCAGATTGCAACATGTTTTCTTCAACAAATAGCTAGGGAAAAATTTTAAAGAAGTGGAAGCTGTTAAAAAATTACAAGAGACATAAAAGCCCCATTCCATGTGTGAACCTTGTTTGTATTCTGATTTAGACAAACCATTCCTAAAAAGACATTTTTGAGCAAGTGGGAAAAATTGAGCTGTGCTGGATATCACATTATAAGGAATTAATATTTATTTTGTTGAATGTGGTAATATTGTGGGTAGTTGGAAAAAAAACTGTTACAGATACATTCTGTTTTTTACAGGCAAAAAGAAATATGTGGTATTTGCTTTAAAACTCTCTTCCTTGCCAAAAACAAAATGGGGGTAGGTGGGTAAATGAAACAGGAACAGCAGAATGTTGATAATTGTTGGAGCTGGATATTTGGGAATTCTTGAAGATGGTAAGGGGTTTCATTTTATTCTCTCCACTTTATGTATGTTTGAGAAGTTTCAAAGTAAAGTAAAAAAAATTCGTAAGGAAAGAACTGATAATTTTTATACAGAATGATATGACAGAGAAGTATCTATTAAATGTTTGGGCTGGTGAAAGAATGATAGTTTATGATGACTGTAGTATTTATCAAAGAAACTTCTTTAGGTTGCAGCTGAAGTAATAAGTATATTTTGGAAACTTACAAAGCATTACATAATTCATTTGTCCAGGGATTAAGTCAGTCATTATCTACTTAGCATTTAACTTATGTTATATAATTTACTGTTTGTGCTCCACTCAATATTTATATGTATTGATTGAAGTTTCAAGACTTGTGATATGTATTTTAAAAAAAATCCTTTGTTGTATTTGGTTGTTAATATAAGAATTTTTATATGTGCATTTTAGGAATGGTACACTCAAAAATACTTCCAGGGGAAGCTAAATTATGCCTAAAAGCTAAGTATCTTGGAAGGACAACTATATCTTCCCTTGATCTTTGGTACCTAAGGACCCCTGAATCACAGATATTACTCAGTATGACTCTTTCTACTATGGTTATTTTTAATGTAAGACTTTTTTTTAGTAGCCATGTTGCATATGTAGTCTGTTTGAAGATTGTTATAGTTATTGCTTGGATTTGGCATGTTTAGTAATTGTTGATATAGCTAATATTTAACTGTTTTAATAGAATTCAACGAACATTTGCCTGTTCCTCAGTTATGAAATAGGAGGTCTTATGGGGACTCTACATAAATGCTTTTATTTAAAATACTTAATACTTGTAGTGTGAGCACTTAGCAGATTTATTTTAAGTACAGAATAAGGCAGAGATAACCAGAACATATTTCCTATTTTGGGTTGCATATGGAGATGGCACTTGAATCTCCATGCACTTGAGTTGATTTTTCTTTAGTCTTGTGTTTTTGAAAAATGTACGAAGGTATTCATGAGAATGGCAGGAATAATAAAAACAAGAATAGTTACCTAAAGCTGTAACTAAATCCAAACGGCTTTGGAATTAAAACCAATAAATTGTCCTGCAAGATGTTAGTAAAGAGTAAACTAAATCTTATGTTTACTTTTGATTAAAAATACTGACAAACAATGCAAAGCAACACTGGTGACCTTGGAATTTTATCCCATTGTTGACTGTTAATAGAAAGTCAGCCACCTTCTCATTTATAATCTTGAAGGTTTTTAATGACAGTCACACATGGATTGCATTATGGCTGAAAATACGAACTTCCAATTTACCTTGTTTTCCTCGTTTTAAAAATAATTTGGTAATTATCTGTATTTTATTATATCTACAGTAGATATGCTACCATATGCTGAACTTTTAATGTCTTAAGTGGAATTTGGAAAAACAAAATTCTTAATTATGTCAGTTTTCTGCTTATTTGTGCCTAAAGGGAGTTTTACTTTACCCATTGTAAGGCATCTTATTCCCAACCTTAAATTTGTATAATTAGAAAAAGTTGAATTCTTTTCTTTGTCCCATTTCTTAGTTGACAAAGGATCAGAGGTTGGTGTATTCTGGCAGACTGCTTCCCGATCACCTGCAGCTGAAAGACATTCTCAGAAAAGTAAGCTTTTCTACCACTATTTGATACCAGATACTCAGAGTGCTAGAGGAGATATGTTCTGAAGTTTTATTGATATCCAACCAGTTTAGTTTTTAGTTACTTAAGATCAACTCTTGGGTTTAGGTAACAGTTTTGTATATCCATCTGATAGCTAAATCTAAAATAGGATTATATATTTGTGTTCAGGGATTTGTTATCTTGTGTAAGAAAGCAGTACTGAGTTATCAGTAAACTGTGCAGGAGTAGAGTGCTCAAGTAGTGGTGAAGGATTTTCATTGATAATAGTCTCCTCTCTTAAATACCCTTTTGACAAAACTACGTTTTAATACAAGTTAACTTCGGTTAGGAGTTTAATTTCAGGACAGAAAATAGAATGAAGCCCAATTGGTCCATCAGTTAGCAAACTTTGAATGCTGGTACTCAGAGTTAAATATATTTGAATATAGTTTTTTTGACAGATTGAATGCTAGTTATTTTAATGGCAGCTTTTTAGCTCCTGTTTATTTGTGGAATTTATACTTTTAGAACTTTTCAAATGTTTGAGATTCTTTTTGCTTGTGAGTGTAGCAGAATTGAATATATAGCTGTTAATGTTTTGCTTTAGATCTTTGACCTAACTCAGTGTTTTCTGGATATCCCTAATCTCTCTATCCTCTCCTGTATGTTTATTGATCACCTGTGGGAAACTTTAAAAAATCTTACACTGGTATGTTCCTTCTGTTAGATAGTTGACATTTTAGTTTTGCCACTGTGACTTCTTGCTGTCATTTTCATTTTAATCACGTAGTTTCAGGTTGCCAAAGTGGTTTAATAACCTCTCTGTCTCCCTCGCTCTCTTTCCCTCTCAAAAATAGTGGAATTTGCAGCAGATTCACCCCCCCCATTTCTTTTCTTAATAGACTTTTTTTTTTTTTTTTTTTGCGGTTCGCGGGCCTCTCACTGTTGCGGCCTCTCCTGTTGCGGCCTCTCCTGTTGCGGAGCACAGGCTCCGGATGCACAGGCTCAGCGGCCATGGCTCATGGGCCTAGCCGCTCTGCGGCATGTGGGATCCTCCCGGACTGGGGCATGAGCCCGTGTCTCCTGCATCGGCAGACAGACTCTCAACCACTGCACCACCAGGGAAGCCCCTAGACTTTGTTTTTTAGAGTAGTTTTAGGTTCACAGCAAAATTGAGCAGAGGGTATAGAGATTTCCCATATACCTCCTGCCTCCACACATACACAGCTACCACCACTAACAACATCCACGTCAGAGTGGTATAGTAGTTACAGTTGATGCCTACATTGACATCATTATCACCCCAAACCCATAGTTTCCATTAGGGTTCACTCTTGGTGGTGTACATTCTGTAGATTTTAACAAATGTAAAATGACATGTATCCACCATTATAGTATTGTACGGAATATTTCACTACCCCCCAAATCCTCTGTGCTTCACCTCTTCATTCTTTTCCTGTTTTTATCCTTAAAAACCTTTTTGCTATATGCTCTTTGAAATATATATTTATTATTTTACCCAAGTATAGCTAGAGGCTGCATATGCATACATTTAAAAAGGCTTTTGCTGCCAGAAATCATTTTCAACCAGAAGACTTAAAAGAAGAATGCCTCAGGACTTCCCTGGTGGTCCAGTGGTTAAGACTCTGCGCTTCCACTGCAGGGGGCACGGGTTCGATCCCTGGTCTGGGAACTAAGATCCCACATGCTTTTTTTCTTTTTTTTTAATTTTGGCTGCACCATGCTGCATGTGGGATCTTAGTTCCCCAACCAGGGATTGAACGCACGCCCCCTGCATTGGAAGGTGGAGTCTTAACCACTGGACTGCCAGGGAAGTCTCTTTTCTTTCTTTTTTAAAATTGCTGAGCCATCCTTTGTTCTTCTCTGCCCCCCTTTATTCTCTTTCCTTTCTCCATCTTATTTACTTGCTTTATGCCTAACTATAAATATACTCATGAAATCGCTAAGCTAAAATGCCAATTCTAATCATTTTTAGAACATTTTCCTTCAGTCGTAGTTGTAGATTTATGGCAACACATTTGGAATATTTACAGAATATAGTTCAAATATATGCTTTATGTCTGTGCATAAGTGTTATAGATAAAAACAGTTTTTGACTTAAAAAAATAAAACACTATTGCTAAAACTAAGACAAATGAGATTATAGTGAAGTTACTTGAGTTTCTTTATCGCTGTAAGGTCTCAAATAATGAAAACATTTCACTACTCAAAGTTTGTAGGCCTAAACTTCAGTGTGACTACCACAGTTCTGATATTAACATGCTAGATGTTTTTATACTGAAATAATAGATAGTGCTGACACAACTTTACAGCAGTGTTTGCTTCAAAACGGCTTGGTATACAAAATAATCATTTTTTTCATATAGCAATTCCTGAGTATTGAGACCATTTTCTAAGCATGGACAAAATATTGAATTCACAAGGGTCCTAATGACAGCAATTTATTACTAATAAAATGGCTGTGGTAGGAAGGAACTTAAGTTCTGAATTAAGTATTTCTGCTTAGCTACTGACATTTTTGAGCTGTGTATTTTCCAGTACTACTCTTTAAATGTAATCTTCTTTAATTTTAGCAAGATGAGTATCATATGGTTCATCTAGTATGTACTTCTCGGACTCCTCCCAGTTCTCCAAAATCCAGCACCAGTAGACAAAGTCATGAAGCATTGACATCCAGCAGCAATTCTGTGAGTTATTTTGGGCAGAGTAAATGTTGAAGTTTTCTGATTATCCTTTTTTCCCTTTAAAAACTAAGTGGAAAACAGAACAATTCGCTCTTGTGGGTTGTAAGACTGTGTTTTGAACAGCTCAAGTTAAGCATTTAAACTTCATTTTTAGAGATCCAATACACACTGTTATCCCCTGAAGCCTGTTCCCCATGAGTTATAATGTGCTATATGGCAGGTCAGTAATAGATCCAATCTTCAGGGGTTTAATTACTGAAATACTCAAAAAACAGAATTATGATATGGTTATATAATATAAACTCTAGGGCGAGTATTTCAGAAATATTTAAAGTATTTGATATAGTATATTTAATCAAGGTAGATTAAATTATTTAAACTTTAAGTTTGCTAAATCTTCTTGGTAGATTGCTTAGTCAAGAACTTTGTTTTTTAAAATGATTGCATTTGAGCCTATATTCCAACTGTGGGAGGAATAATTACTTAACCTACTCAGTTCTTTCAGACTTGAGTATTCATTTCTCCCTTCTTATTTTTCCATCTGCTTAAAACTGTTTTGGAAAATTTAAAAACTAGTTGAACTTTTCAACTTAGATATTGTCTACAAGTTTTAGAGACACCGTCTCAAATCTTTTATATTAAATTATTTTTGGTTTCCTGTAAAAGCTTTATGTGACACTTTTGGAGGTGAAAGAAAAGGACTGGATGAGTGGAAGCTTGCTTAAAACTTCCTGGGCAGGGAACTTTTGTACTTCTAAGTGTACTTTCCTTCTTGCCAAGAATCTAGCCAAAACTTTAAGGAGGGGATGAATGGCATGGGTGATATAGATACTGCCAGTTAACTGCTTCTTTAAGAAACTACATCTTCTAGTTGCTGTATTTAATTAGCATAGCCTCAATAGTATTTTCTAGTACCAGCCATGGGAGTTTAGCTTACATTAAATTGAGATATGTTTTGTCAATAAACCTAAGGGTCTTTCTATGTTTCCTACCTTGCATAAGAAGGGACAAAACCCTGGCATTGGCATAGAGTTCTGTGTATAGTCTTTGGACACAGTTGTGTTGCTCCTGTTTTTGTTGACAAAGAACCTTCTCACTTTTCTAGTGGTTCCTCGTTCATGATTTCATGTCATTAGTATATATATTCAGTTTTTTTAAGGTGTGTTATAAAAATCTAAAAGGTATCAAAGGAGAATTAAGTTGAATTCCTCTTAATTTTTTATGGCAGATAAATTTCAGTGGGACTTGAAAATGTCTTAAAAATCTGTTCATGAAAGAGTTATCCAATAAGGCCAGAAGTAATTAGTTCTAGAGAAATTAGGCTGTGCTGCCAAATGGCTAGGCCTTTCTTCTATTAATTTTTTAATGAACACCATATTTTGATGGTCCCTTTAACAAGAAATCATGCCAAAAAAGAACACTTTCCAGGTCATGTGCCTAACAATCAGGCTCCCTAGTAAGCTTTCTGGTGTCTGTGTGGTGTGGAATAACATCTTAAAGCTTTTGTTAGTTTTGCAAAAGACCAGTGTGTCCTTGGGCCATTTCACATGGCAGGACTAAGGAAGGTAGAGAGGCAAAAAGACATGCTGTAAATAGCAAGGCAGTACAGGTAAATGCAATTTTAGTGAACTTGGAAGGATGTTGAAATTATTTTGTACCCAGCTTTTTAAAGTGGGGAATTTATATAAAATGTAATTGTGTTTTAAATTTACATAAAACACTTGACAAACTATTTTCAAGCAGTAGCAAATTGAGGTGGTCTTCAAGAGATTATATTGTTTGAGGTTATTGAATCTGTGAGTTACTGACATCACTGAAGCATGAGAATTTTAAAATCCTGTTTGGTATTTTGTTCATGTTGTAAAAAAACAATATTTGTTGGTGGTATCTATAAACTAATAGAATTTTACAACTGAAAGAAATCTTGAAAATCTAGTTCAATCTCATTTTTTATAGGAAAGCTGAGACTCAGGGGTTAAGTGAATTTTAAGGTTATGTTCCTTGTTAATGTCAGAGATAACACAAAATTCTAGCATGTTCCTCAATATTTTAAACGAGTATACTACTAATAGCATGTTATACAGTAGCTGTTATACAGTAGTAGTTCATAGTAACTGTTTAAGTGACACAGTTATGAGTACCATTTATCAAACACTTCCTATGTGTTAAGCATCATGAAAAGAGCTTTGTATGAATTTAATTTTCACAAATTTTGTGTACTATTTTTTTGTATATAATTACTACTCAGCCCTTTATAGTTGAGAAATGGACTAATGTGTAATTAAATGATTTTGATTTTCTAAACTCTTCAGTCTCATAAGAATTAAAATATCTACCTATTAAGCTGGGCACAGGAGTCAAATCAGTAAATTTCTAAAATTCACTCTTTGCAGAGGGATTTCATAAGTACATTTTTAGCAATGTGTCTATAATATTGTGATTGTAATGAATTAAATCTCCTTGAAAAAATAATTACATTTTTGTTTGTAGAGTTCAGATCTGTCAGGATCATCAACTCCATCATCCAGTCAAGAAACCTTGTCTTTAGCTACCAGTTCGTCCTCAGAAGGATTGAGGCAACGAACCCTTCCACAAGCACAAACCGACCCAGCACAGAGTCATCAGTTCCCATATGTAATGCAAGGGTGAGTGAAACTGATAGCTGTGGGCCTCTTAAAAATCTGTGACTCCAGACTTTCATGGTAGCCCCCTTCAGTAATCAAAGTACATTTGAAATTTACTCATATACCTAATTACATGTTTTGAGAATTAGAGGGTTAGGTGGAGCAGTGCTTTGTTTTTTTTTTTTTTTTTTTTTTTTTGGCTGTCTCACACGGTTTGTGGGATTTTAGTTCACTGATCAGGAACTAAACCCTGGGCCCTCTGCAGTGAGAGCATGGAGTCCTAACCACTGGACCGCCAGGGAATTCCCAGGAGCAGTGCTTTTTTTTTTTTTAAGTGAATGGTGTTTTGTTTTTTAATTTATTTATTTTATTTTTGGCTGTGCTGGGTCTTTGTTGCTGCACGTGGGCTTTTCTCTAGTTTAGGCGAGCGGGTGCTACTCTTCGTTGCAGTGCACGGGCTTCTCATTGCGGTGGCTTCTCTTTTTGTGGAGCACGGACTCTAGGCGTGAGGGCTCAGTAGTTGTGGCCCGCAGGCTCTAGAGTGCAGGCTTAGTAGATGTAGCGCACGGGCTTAGTTGTTCTGCGGCATGTGGGATCTTCCCGGACTCGGGCTCAAACCCATGTCCCCTGCGTTGGCAGGCAGATTCTTAACCACTGCACCACCAGGGAAGCCCAGGAGCAGTGCTTTTGAAAGCTGGTTGTACATTAGAATTGTCTAGGGCAGTACTTTTCAGTCTTTAATGTTAGTGCTAATCACCTGGGGATCTTATTAAGATGCTGGTTCTGATTCAGTAGGTCTTATGTGGCCTGAGATTCTGTATTTCCAGCAAGCTCCCCTGTGATGCTGATGCTTCTGATGCTTAGAACATACTTTGAATAACAAGGATCTAGGTAACTAAAATTTTTGTTTTTACTCAGTCTCACTATAGGTCTATGCAAATTAGTCTTCTGGGGAGCAGATGGGTGAATAAGAGTGTTCTTGGAAGAGTATAGGGCCCAGTAATATGCTTTTAAAAACTTCCACTGGTGGTTATGATCAGTAAGGTAACAACTGAGGTAGAATAAAACTGTGATGTATTATGAAGATATGCTAACCATTTCATGTTATCCAGAGTCTTTCTTGGAGGAGTTTACTCAAGAAGCTTGCTATGGCTACCTTATATTTAGCAATTACAGCAGGCCTCTTGGGTTAGGCAGTTCCAGGGGGGAATGCAGTCGACAGCCACAGCATATCTTTCAGACAGCTCAGAAAGGAGGATCTTGGAGAATACAGTTTAGACCTGGGTTATGTCTGAAACCAGAGTACTTTTGAAGTAAAGGAAACATGAATAATAGGTAACGATAGTTGTTTTGTGTTGCATATCATGCTGTGGGACTGCAGTGTGTGACAGTGCTCCAGATCCATGATGGTGAGGCTGGAAATAAGGAAATGGCTAGGACTCCTCAGAATGGTAGTAAGTGATGTAACCAAGAAGTAGCCACTGATTGTTATGCCAAACAGGATGTAATAACATACAGGTACTTTCTACTTAGAACTTTAAACTTAATTCAATTCTTAATGCAGAAAAACAAAGTGGAGTATATAACAAAATATTTAAAAGACTCATCTGTCTCATATTCTTGAGTTTTTCTTCTAAAAATAAGTGTTTAGATTAGGCTGATTGTAGACTTTTATGAAGCATCCTATGAAACTATCAATATTTTTGTTTTCAGAAAATGATTATTACAAAGCAAAATTTAGTTATTTATAAAAAACAGTGTTGTCACGGTTTACATTATAGAATAATGGCTTAAAATACTTTCTGTCTTATGACAGTGATTCCTTTCCTGTGTTTTTTGCAGAGTAAGACAGTTCAGTTCCTCTTAATTTATACAGAGTGATTTTACTAATATTTTACCAAATACGGTGGTAGTGATAGAAAGTGAGAAAATTATGGATATAATAAACCTGGAAGAATATGTAATGACATGTTAATAATAGTTATCTCTGCACAATAAGATTTTTAACTCTCTGCACAATAAGATTTTTAACTCTTTCTCATACTTACAGTGAATATATTTTGTAATAAACAAAATAAAGTATGTAAAGTTGCATATCTTCAGAATAAGACCATGGTTATCTTGGGAAAAGATTAATAATTTCTTTAGGCTGTTGAGAAAATCAACAAACTTTGGAGACAAAGGCATTTAGCTTTTAGAAGTATATAAAACAGATTAGAAAAATCTGAAATAGTGTTTATTTTGCTAAAAATGAGTATTAAGATGATAAGCAATAAAATCCTTAAAGATTTGAGCTTCACTTAGGGAATCTATTACTAGATGAATAATGTTTTAAATCAGGAGGGCAGTGTAGCTTAGCGGATGTACAGATTCAGGAGCCAGCCTGCCTTGGTTTGAATCCTGGCCCTAACCACTGACTAACTTGGGCAAGTCTCTTCTCTACTTTGTTTCAGTTTGCTCATGATCTGGAGATAACGGTACTTATCATACAGGATTTCTGTGTGGATTAAGAGTTCATGTATGTAAAGTGTTTACTGATGTGTTAGCAGTTATTTATAAATTCATTCATATTTATAAATGAATGTTGTACATTCATTCAGCAAACAGATTTATAGTCATCTGTGAGTCTGATACACTGAACATTTGAATGAATGCCAGTGCTAGGTGCTGGAAAATGAATCTATATTTGGAAAGAGCACTTTGTGATTTACAAAACAATTTAAGTGAAAGTTCAGTAAATAGGTTATTCAGTTCAACAATGAACGTGATTTAATTTCATCTTATAGTTGTAATTTTTTACTAATGAAGACTTTACATCTGTCCTTAAGTAAATTTTATTGAACATAGCCTTAGCCTTAAATGTACAAGAGCAGTAATTTAGTGACCTTGAAGAATTCACCAACAAAATATAATCTCTGCACACCTTTTTTAGACTTCAGTACAGCTTATGTTTAACTAGTCACATGTGTTTTCCACCATGTAGGTCTCAATCTTTAGTGAACTTGTTAAAATTGCTAAATTGTGATCCCTACTCCCTGAGTTTTTGAATCACTAGGTTTAGGGTGGTGCTTAGGAATCTGCCAACTTAACAGCATTCTGGGAACCTCACTTTTTAAGAAGCTCTAATGCAGGTGATAATTTGCCCATCAAGATCCTGAGGAAACATGAGAAGACCAAACAGTACATGTATATCACCACATTGGCTATCCATTTATAATGTCACATTTATAAATCTTGACTGACTATTTTGGACTCAGTGTGCTGTGCTGTCATATTTATTTAACTCCAAAAACTGCTGACTGGTTTATAGAATACCCACTGTTATGTACACTCAATTTCCCCCCCGAAATAGTAACAACCTTGTTTTATAATTACTAAAACTGAAAACCTACTCATTGTACCCTTCTGTGTTATCCGATTTTTTAATAGTAAAAATCGCTTATAACCCACCACCCAGAAATAACTGTTGCTAACATTTTTGTAGTTTCCTTCCAAATAATTTTCTAAGTATGCTTTTTAAATAGAAATATCATATACTATTTTATTTTATAAACCATTTAAAAAAGCATAGTGTAGCCTGGACATAGTTCCAGATCAAATATAAATCTACAACATTCAAAGTCTGTATTAGCAATAAGTTTAGCCAAGGAGGTGAAAGAGCCATGCACTGAAAAGTATAAGACAGTGATGAAAGAAATTGAAGACACAAATAAATGGAAAGATATTCCATGCTCATGGATTAGAAGAATTAGTGTTGTTAAAATGTCCATACTACTCAAAGCAATCTGTAGATTCAGTCAATCCCTATCATTATTCCAAATGATATTTTTCACAGAAATAAAACAAACAATCCTAAAGTTTGTGTGGAACCACAAAAGACCTCAAATAGCCAAAGCAATCTTGAGAAAGAAGAGCAAAGCTAAAGGCATCACACTCCCTGATTTCAAACTATACTATAAAGTAACAGTAATTAAAACAATATGGTATTGGCATAAAAACAGACACATAGATCAATGGAACAGAATAGAGAACCCAGAAATAAACCCATACATATATAGTCAATTAATTTATGACAAAGGAGGCAATAATATATAATGAGGAAAAGACAGTCTCTTCAATAAATGGTGTTGGGAAAACTGAACAGCCACATGCAAAAGAATGAATCTAGACTACTATTTTATACCATACTTAAAAATTAACTCAAAATGGGAATTCCTTGGCAGTCCAGTGGTTAGGACTCCGTGCTTCCACTGCCAAGAGCACAGGTTCAATCCCTGGTTGGGGAACTAAGATCCTGCAAGCTGTGGGGCATGGCCAAAAAAAAAAAGTTACCTCAAAATGAATTTGACTTGAATGTAAGACTTGAGATGCTTCTAGGAGCTTGACCAGGTCCTCACAGTAAATACCAGAGAGGAATTCCTTCGTGTTTCTAGCAAGCAGAGGAGAAAAGAAAATGATTTTGAAATAACGCCAGACCTTTCTGTTCTTCTTAACAAGGTCTGCCCTCAGGAGAAACGATTTTACCAGAACATCACATGCTAGGGTTTATCAGAGCCTAACCTACTTGGTGCTTCTCAGTATTCCTTCCCCTTAGGTGGACAGGATGGGCGGAGGGGATTGGAGTTGAGTGTTTCCCTTCCCCCAAGTATGGTTCTTTTTTGTCTTTAGAATTTATCCTATTACAGTTAAAATACTATGTTTTGAAGTCAGTAGAATAAATCTTCTCTGTGTGATATGCTGCAGACTTGATACACGAGTTCATTTGTTTCTGTATCTTTGAATTTTTTTTATGTCTTGTTATTTTTTCTTTAGCTTTTTTCTTAATTGCATAAAACATTTCTATGGTTCCAGTCTCAAATCTATAAAACAAGATACATTAAGAGCCCTGCTTTCGTTTTATTCCCTTTTCCTGTTCTCTCTCTCCCCATAATACGTAACTACTTTTATGACTTTTTGGTTTTGGTTTATCCTTCCACTGTTTCATAGTGAAAATTTAAGAAAGTGTGTATACACACACGTACACACAATGTGTATACACACATATAAATATATCCTTTTCATTCTAACATGAAAGATAGCATATTATACATATTCTGCACCTTGCTTTTTAACAAAATATCACATAACAAAATATACAGGAGGTCATTCTGTGGGAGGATATGGAGATTTTCATTCCTTTTTACATCTGCACACCAATTCACTGACTGCATAAATTGTGAAATCCACTCTCCTATTGATGAATATTTGAGTTTTTTTCCATCTTTACTTTTACAAATAGTGTTGTAATGAATAGCTTTGTGCATATATCATTTCAGATTTTTGCCATTTATATTTAGGATAGACTCCTAGAAGTAGAAGTAGGTCAAAGTAGATAGATCAGAGAATAAATGCCTTCATAGGACTGGAATTAAAAACAGGTGACGTAAGCATGCTGATAAGTGCTATGATAAGGTTCTCTCTTTTCAATCATGAGCTACTGTCCTTGTTTTCAGTTTCTCTCTGTTATTAGGGGAAAGGAGGCCGGGAGTGGGAGTAGGCTGAGTATGTGGTTCCTAAGAGGGATGAGTACGTACAAAGGCTTAAAAGGGCAGACATGTGAAAATTTTTTCCATATTTCATATTTCTTTAAGCAATTCTCAGGAGCAGAATTACTTGGGCAGTTGAGTATAAGTGAACATTTTTAAAGGTATTTAATTTTATGAAATTGTTTTTTAAAGCCTTATTCCAATTTATCCTCCTGGCGATGAAAGAGTTGGGTTTCACTTATACCCCTTGCCAACACTGGATATTGGCAGATAAAAAATCCCTATCTTTATTTTATTTGCATTTATTTGGTGTCCTAATGATTATTTCAATTTCTATGAGTTCTTTATATAGAAAAGATATTAACTAATATTTATTGTAAACATTTTTTTCTAAGCTCAGTATCTTTAAATTTTATGTTGTCAAATACGTTATCTTTTTTGTGCTTTCTTCTATTGTTTATAAGTTAGGAAAGCCTCCTTCCATAGTTTTGGTAAATAGTCAATTCTAATTGCATCTAGATTTTCTGTGGTTTAACTCAATACTTTATTTTAGTCTACTTGAAACTCATTTGAATATGGAATGAGGTGAACCTTTAAACTCCCTTCCCCCAACCACCAATTTGGTCATCACTTTTCCCAGCTCCAAATAATAATTCTCTATTGTGTTATTTAATGATGCATCCTCTAGAATATATTAAATTCTTATGTAATATGTTTCACTACTCTATTATTATGTGCTTTAACAGTAACTTTATAATTTCATATCAAATAAACTCTTTTTTCTTGTTTTCTGTAGAGTACCAAATATATAACATCTTGTCTGAAGGATAATTAACACAATGGAAAATTGTAGTATACCAACCTGGGCCTGGAATGTACCTTAGCAATTATACAGTCCAGTAGTTTTTAACTTATTGGTGAGAAAGGGAAGAAGCATATGGGAATCATCTAGGGGAATTTATTAATTTATTTTCTTGACAACATAGTTTCAGTAATCACATTTATGTTTTTGGCTGCAGGAAGGTGAGGTGGGAAGCTATAGTAATTTTTTCTAAGTGATTGTTAGAGGCCTTTTCTTCCCTTGACCTTTAAAAACAGTGACAAAGTCCAGCCTTCACATTTAACAGTTGAAGTAATGGACTTGTGTGAGGTTATATTTCCTCTTAGTGGTAGAGATCGGTTGAGTTCTACTTTTAGGGGGATGAGTTTTTTCTTAGTTGGAAATACTAAGAAAATTTAAATATATACCTAGATACTGACTAATATTATGGCTAATACTTGATTTAGATAGTTTTCATTTTGCTCAGATGCATCAGTTCACTGGGGGAAATGCTAACAGCATTTATACAAATGCCAAAACATTTATATAAATGTTTTATAATACGTCTCTGCTCCAGTGGTATGGCTTTCTGTCCAGATTTGATCACTAATTGATATCTTTTTAAATGTATAGGTGGGGTAAGGTTCTTTTCCTCTTCTTATACAGGACTTGTTTATCAAGAGCTGGGAGGAACTCTCATGGAGGATTCTCTGCTTTTCCTTCTTCATTCAGTATGTGGGAAGGCTTGGGAAGTAGTGGGGAGGGCTGCATTCAGGAGGCAGGAGGATCTTCTGAGGATGGGAGCCACTGCATGGCTCCTATTATTCCTCCAAGGATGAGGAAATTTCAGGTTACATGCAGGAGAGTTGATGCCTTAATCTAGCACCAAGTTGCCTTTAGTACAGTTTGTTGATAAGTCTTAGCCTCCCAAGCTCTTCTAAATTAGGTTTCTATAATCAATTTTTACTAATTGTATGTTAACATTCTTTAGAATATAAAATTAAAGTTCATGAATTTGTTAATTATTCTTGTCTCACTCTGGATAGATCAAACTAATATTAGCTAAGATAAAATTCAAGTAATAGGAAGAAAAGGAGAGTTACAAAATTCACAAATTCTGCATTTACTTATATGTTTATCCCTGTAGTTGTCTTGAGGTATGCGAATTTCTGCAAACCTCACATTACACACTTTGAAGTCATATTCAGAGTTAGTGGTAGGGGAGAGTAAAAATAAAAACAGCTAACATTTACTGAGTACGGACTAGCAACCCTGTGAGGAAGATTCTATTATTAGCCCCATTTTAGAGATGAGAAAACTGAGGCATAGAAAAGTTAAATGTGGGCTTCCCTGGTGGCACAGTGGTTGAGGGTCCGTCTGCCGATGCAGGGGACACGGGTTCGTGCCCCGGTCCGGGATGATCCCACGTGCTGTGGAGCGGCTGGGACCGTGAGCCATGGCCGCTGAGCCTGTGCGTCTGGAGCCTGTGCTCCGCAACTGGAGAGGCCACAACAGTGAGAGGCCCACGTACCACAAAAAAAAAAAAAAAGAAAAGTTAAATGTGACCACCCACAAATTTTACTGAATTAATAGAATTTTAATCTACTTTAGGAATGCATGTATAAATATGTCTGCTAATCTTGGTTATTTAACTAAAAAATATTTTACAGATTTTAATAATGTTCATTTTTTATTTTACAGTTGATAGGTGCTATGTTTTAAATAATATTTTATTACTAATGTAAAATATCCTTTTGCTAATTCCCCCAAATTTAGGGTTTTGGTTCTCAAGAAGAATGTACTAAAAATGCAATGAAAGTATTTTTTGACTTCTGTGCTGAAATGAGAAGATAGCAGATGTTTAATCTGGCCGCACATTTGCTTTATTTTTCCATTAAAATTGGGCTGTGATGTTACTTGTTCTGTATACTTGGGGTCAGGGTCATCTTACATAAGCTATAATGTCTTACTTGAGGAATGCTGAAAATAAGTATTTTTCATTAAGATTTAATACGTTTGTCAATGGATTACTTGTAGTTCAGAAATAAAAATGTAGAGAAATGCTTTCAACTTCTTCTGGAGCATTAAAAGACATTTCTTTATTACTCGATTTTAGAAATGTAGACAACCAGCTTCCTGGGCAGGCTGTTCCGGCTGGATTCCCTGTGTATCCCGCTTTCAGCCCACTGCAGATGCTATGGTGGCAACAGATGTATGCGCATCAGTATTATATGCAATAGTAAGTTAATTTGAGTTTATTTTTTTACTCATTGTGGTGTTTGCTTTATTTTCTTTCTGATTCTAAGTAAGTTGATTTGGGATTTCATTTACTGATGTGTTTCATTGGTTTTTAAAAATTATTTTAAAGTATTTGGCTAAAGGAAAAAGGGTTCACATCCTGTTCACATCAACTAAACCTATTCTCTGCTTCTCTCTCTCTCCCCTAATTATATTTAGCAGTATTCAGGTGCTTTCTTTAATAGAACATTTTATCTATTTAAGAGGAGAAAACTTAGGAAAGTTTCACTGGAAGGCAGCAAATCTACGTGAAGGTAGGATGTCGAATAAAAAAGGGAATAGAAAGAACCATATGTCAGGGAGGCTCATATTGATGTAGGGCTCAGTTGTGGCTAATATGCTCTCTGGACTGTTGGTATTTTAGTAAGTCTTGCTTCTGATCAGCATGGAACAATCTTAGTACCAAATACAGTTTCTCGGTTTTCTTTCTTCTGGACTTCCTGTGTGTTCATTTAACATTTCTAGCTTCTCTTTAATGTTTTCCTGTCCTTGTTTCTGTGATTCTGTCATCCTCTTCATTCTTTTTCTCTTTCTGATCACTCATTTTGTGTCCTTTGTTTTTTCCCTTTTTCTAAATGGTAACATTTCTTGTTCAGTTAGGTATTTGTATACCTACCATGTGCCTTGTGATAGTCTGGTAGGGAAGATAGGATTCAGTCCTGGGCCAGTCATCTTGGATTTCCTTTTTCCATGGCCTTAGTTGTTAGCTCTCTGTGATGACTCCCGTTCTTCATCTTCTGTGCCTCCTCTTGTGTCTCCACTTAATTGTTGGAGATTTCCATAGAGAAATTTGCCTTTCCCTTAAATGCAGCATGTCTGAAATTTAACTGCACCATCCTCTTAAGTGCATTTTCCTTCTTGACTTCCTTGTCAGTGATACTGTCTCTTCTTAATCATCCTCCAAGCTCTTAGCCTTAGTCAGCTTTGATTCTGGCTTCTGTTATCCCTGAATCCAGCAACTTACCAAGATGAGTTAGTATGTTGTTTCTAGCTTCCGTCCTTCCCTATATCTTACTTTCAATATTTTGTGAAGATCTTTTCTAATGTTAGACCCACTTTACTGCAATCACTTTTTCTCCTTTTAGGCTCTTTACTATATTTCATTGTACTACTGCCAGGTTAATTTGCGTAACACATAATTGAGTCTGTCATTCTCCATCCCCTAAAACATCTGATGGCTCTCTTGCCTACAGTGTGAAGTCTGTATCCTTATCCTTCCTCTAGACCTTACCCCAGGAAGCTACCTGCTTTATTAACTTCATATCCTAATGCTCTCCTGTATAACCCCTTGGCTACAGGAAGGCTCTTTATACCTTACCTGTCGCCATAGTAATGGTTATCATTTGAGGGACTGCTTTGTCCTTAGTACTCCACTAGATGCTTTACACCCCTTGTCTTGTTTATAACCTCAAAAGAACTGTGTAAGATAAGTGGGGCTTATCGTAGTTTGCTACTGAATCATATAACCTTATGTACATCATTTAACTTCTGAGCCTCAAGTTTTCACATTTAATGAAATAACTCACCTATGAATCAGAATGTCCATGAGATAGGAAGTGTTTTGGAAATGAAAGACCCCTCTACATATACAATGTATTAGATAACTGGCTTAAACATAGGCTTTTGTACCCTAGAAAACTTCTATTTTATATTGCTATCTTGATTTTAAAACTTTATTGTAGAAAAATTTCAACATATAAAAAGAAGAGTGAAATGAATCCGTGTTCTCATCACCCAGCTTTTCAACATTTATCAATTCATGGCAGTCTGGTTCTACAACTTTCCCCCCTTTGCTAAATAATTTAAAGCAAATTTCAGATATATTATCATTTTACCGGGAGTCTTTTAAAGGAAAATTTATTCTGACTTTTAAGCAATCAAATTATAAGCAAACTTTAGGACCACAGTTCTTCATAACTTGATAAGGACCTACACCAGTGTTCTCCAGATGGAGTTCCCAAAAGTCAGGATTGGGGTTGAGGGATTGTTACCTGGATCTCGTTAATATTTTAAAATACTAATACAAATCATTTATCACTTAGAGTGGACACACAGGGTAATGATTAATGTCCTTTTTTTTTTTTTTTTTTGTGGTACACGGGCCTCTCACTGTTGTGGCCTCTCCCGTTGCGGAGCACAGGCTCCATATGCGCAGGCTCAGCGGCCATGGCTCATGGGCCCAGCCGCTCCGCGGCATGTGGGATCTTCCCGGACCGGGGCACGAACCCGCGTCCCCTGCATTGGCAGACGGACTCTCAACCACTGTGCCACCAGGGAAGCCCTGATTAATGTACTTTTTTAGACAAATCTTTCAAAACACGGGTCTAAGGAACAGGTGGTGGGTGTGGGGGTCATTTATCCTCTGTAGAAGAGCAAAAGAGGCCATTAGTGAAAAGTTTTGGAAAAAGATCTGGTCATTACCTTATAATTTAGTGAAAGAGAGAAACAGTAGTGATCACATGGCTGTTCTTATCTCTTCCACCTCTCCCCTGCTAACCTAGACTACCAGGCTGGGAGAACATCCTTTCCTGAGCTACTCCTGCCATCCATGTTGGCTCCACTTTTCCACTGGGAGTTAGGCTTACCTAGGAAATGAGGTGCGGGAGTTGTGATATTCTATATTAGGTTTATGACAAATACATATGACTTCCCAGGAAGTTTTGAAAAATATAGTATATAAATGTTTGGGTTTTTTTTAATATTTATTTTGGTGAATATTTCAGTCAAGCTGCAGTTTCAGCTCAGGCCACATCAAATGCCAACCCAGCCCAGCCTGCTGCTTCACAGCCTCTAAATCTGGCACACGTTCCCGGAGAAGAACCCCCACCAGCTCCAAACCTAGTGGCCCAAGAAAATCGACCCATGAATGAGAATGTTCAAATGAATGCACAGGGAGGTCCAGTGCTAAACGAAGAAGACTTCAATCGAGACTGGCTAGACTGGATGTACACGTTCTCACGAGCTGCAATTCTCCTTAGCATTGTGTACTTCTATTCTTCTTTTAGTCGGTTTATCATGGTAATGGGAGCCATGCTACTGGTTTATTTGTGAGTGATGTTCATTCACTTTGTGTGGTTTCTTTTAATTACTTTCTAAAACTGTTCAGCACGGAATCTGGCATGTGGTAGTCTGTTGTGAATGCTGAGTCAAGGAATATCAATGTTGGCCTTCAGATATCTGGCATCAGAAGCAAAGCAGGTTATGTAACGTAAGAACATTTATCAGAATTGTCTAGAAGCAGATTTTTTCCTTTACTGTCTTTTATAAAAATTGTTAGTTCAGTTAGACATGCCCTATCAATTATTTAAAACTTGAGGTGTGTATGATGCAGTCTTGCAGAGGATATGCTTTTTAATTAATTAATCAATAGTAAGTCCTATAGGTATAGGTCAGATTTTTTTTCATAAGCAGACTAACTGTCCCTTGCCCCCCCTTTTTCCCAAGAGGCAAACAAATATCTAGTTGAATTTCATTTTGAAAAATACCAAAAAATGATTTTATGACTCCTGACTTGTCTTAATATCTAGCATAGAGTCAGTTAAGCTCATGATAAACTTTAGACTTAAATTGATTCCTGTTTTCCTGTCACTGCTTTGAGAGGGGTAGTTCTTGGCCTGAAGTAGGAGATTTGGTCTTTTCATTTATCATAGTTCTAATCATTTTTCTCTTGTAGGACACTAATGTTTGATAGTGTTACAAATAAAAACAGTTGTGACTTATTTTCTTTTCTCTTTATTTTACTGAGCAGACACCAAGCTGGATGGTTTCCTTTTAGGCAAGAAGGAGGTCAGCAACAGGCTCCCAACAATAATGCCGAAGTCAACAATGATGTGCAGAATGCAAACAATCTAGAACTTGAAGAAATGGTATGCTAATGAGGTTTTCATATACTTTAAATATAGATGTTTCTTCAGCACTCTATGAGATCAACATAATAAAAGACTCTTGGGGTATTCCATAGTATTGAAGGAAAGTTAACATGTAAATGTGTGGTTTCATCTAGGAGAACTTATAATACTGTCAGTCATATATTAGAATTAAGTGGAAAGAACTAATATCATTCTTCCCAAAAATAGTCTAAAAAGAAAATTATGCACACAGTGAGAATTTATTATATTAAACTGGCAGTTATCCCTTTGAACTTGAACGAGGAATTTATCAATTTTGGATTTAATGAAGATTTCTAATGACCATGAAGTTCCACTTCCTTATTATATGCTCATATTCCTCCTTTGGGAAGAATTTAGCTCTCTCCTTTTCTGTCATGAGTTAATGGTAGCTGTTCAGATCACTTAGGAACATGTTTCTTCTTTTGTTTGAAAGGAGCGTCTTATGGATGATGGGCTTGAAGATGAGAGTGGAGAAGATGCAGGTGAAGATGCCAGTGCAATTCAAAGGCCTGGATTAATGGCATCAGCTTGGTCTTTTATCACCACCTTCTTTACTTCACTAATACCAGAGGGGCCTCCCCAGGTTGCCAATTAGACCTGAAAAACTGTGCCAGTTGCAAAGGAGGGTCTGAATTTAGGAAAGTGTTCTAAATAACAGTGCAATTTCAAAAAAATTTATTACTTTCTTTTCATCATCATGTATAGAGGTGTTTTTTTTTCTTTAAGCTTCTCATGCATATGAATATTTTAAGCACAAATGGACTACTAAATGTGTGATTTTTTTTAAAGATCTTAACAGAACATAGCATAATATTGGTCTTCCAGGTTTTATTAATTTCAATTATGTATATTATAACAAGACAGACCTGTTTGTGTGTCTTCTTTAAAGAGCTGCTTCACATATAAATGTCTAGCTAATATCTCAGCCCTTAAATGTATAATTTGAATACATATATCTATTTTCTGTGAATTATCCTGAAAGTTTTAAACAGAATGACCTCATAGTTTTTAACAAAGAATATTATTTACCTAAAATGTGCTAGTAGCATCTTGCCCAGCCATAAAGCAATAAACTTCTCAATAATCTTAATTTTGACATTTGAATAAATGGAAACTTTCTATTTTAAGGGCATATCCCATCGATTGGAATTAGTACCTTAAAAAAAAAAGGCAGCTCTTCAATGGAATTAATAGTGATATAAAATGTTTGATATAGGCAGTACTTTTATAAAATAAGATTCTGGAAATTGCTCCCTGTAATTTTTTAAAATAAAAGGTCAATTATGGTAAACTGTCTTATGGGCTATTTATTCAAACTCTTCCATAATGTACCCATTACATGCAAAAATCTATGTAAATTTCAGTAATTTTTTGGGTTGCTAAAGTCTTCAAGGTCATTTTCACCTCTTTCCATTCCAGATGGATATCTTCTAGTTCTCAGGTAGTCTGAAACCTTATTAGTTTATTTAAAAATCCCTGTGAAAGTTAATTCAGTATTTCTTAAGAAAGGAGTAAGTCTCTTATAGGGTAGCTTAAAATTGAATAAATGAGGATAGGAGAGCTTACTATGGAAGAACTTTTATCTCACATGATATGTATTTTAAAGTAATATATGGTACTGGTACAGTAATATATGATTAGATAATGGAACAAAATATAAAATTAAGAAGACTCCATGAATTATTCTCTAAGTTTTTTACTTCCAGTGTTAAAGGTGACATTTCAAGGGTAACTGGTTAACCCTTTGAAAAGTAAAATTAGGTTTCTGTTTATAGATGTCAGTCAAAACATCATGATTGAATACGAGCAGTTCAACCATGAAATTACTAATAAAAAATATAGATGAATACTTATATAATATTGGGAGGAGAAAATACCTTTATGGCAGAATCCCTAAAAGAAAAGGTTGCTTATGTATATAATGTTTTGACATATAATTAAAAGGCAAACAGTTAGGAAAAAAATATTAAAAAGGTAATAAGCAAGTCTTAAATTTAGCTTAAAAAAAAGACAAAATCCCAGTAGGAAATGGGCAAGGGCAATCTCTTAGCTTGGGCTGCTATGCTAAATTACTGCAGGCTGGGGGCTTAAACAACAAGCATTTATTTTCCACAGTTCTGGAGGCTGAGAAATCCGAGACCAAGGTGCTGGCAGATTTAGTATCTGGTGAAGGCCTTCTTCCTGGCTTGTAGATGGCTGTCTTCATGTGTCCTTCATGGCAGAGAGTCGAAGCAAGCTCTCTGCTGTCTCTTTTTACAAGGGCTCCAGCTCTGTTCACGAAGGGTCTGCCCTCATGCCCTAATTATCTCCCAAAGCTTCACCTCCTAATTGGGGGGTTAGGATTTCAACATATGAATTTCGGGGGGACACAAGCGTTAAGTCCATAACAGGTACGAACATGGGCAATAAACGTGAAAAAAAATGTAATGTGGACAAGTTAAAACTAACAAATTGCTAAGATAATAATATTCAGTGTTGGTGAAGGTACAGAGGAATGTAAAATACTACATAGCCTTTCCAGCAAGTATCAGATTTTCAAAATGTGCACATAATTGCTGTGTTATCCTGTTGGTCGTAAAATAAAATCAGACTCCTAAAAATGGCTTTACGACATCCTGAAAGGTTGAGTCCTTGCAACCTCTCAATCTGTGTTTTTCCTTAATACCTCTGTTCTAGCCAGGCTGGCTTTCCAATTCCGGCACTCTCCTTCCAGCCCCAGGACATTTAAAATGACAGTTCTTTTTGTTTGGAACACAGTCCCGTCCTTCTTTGCCTTGTTACTACTTACTAATCATCAGCTCTCAGCTAATGGCCTTTGCACTTAGCACCGTTGGTAGTTTACATTTATTTCCTTATTTGTCCTACAAAACATGAGAGCTATAAGGTTGGGGAGTGAATTTATGCTCATTAGTGTGTCCCCCATACCAGAAGAGTACCCAGGAGTTAGTTCAGTACTGCATGAGGGATTGAAAATGTACACACCCTTTGAATCAGAAAAGGTTTGGAAGGGTATCATGCATGTGTGATTCAGCTTTTAAGATTTTCTTTTTTTTTAAATAAATTTATTTTTATTTATTTATTTTTGGCTGTATTGGGTCTTTGTTGCCGCGCGCAGGCTTTCTCTAGTTGTGGCGACCAGGGGCTGCTCTTCGTTGCGGTGTGCAGGCTTCTCATTGCGGTGGCTTCTTTTGTTGTGGAGCATGGGCACTAGGTGCGCAGGTTTCAGTAGTTGTGGCTCGCGGGCCTTAGAGCGCAGGCTCAGTAGTTGTGGTACACTGACTTAGTTGCTCTGTGGTATGTGGGGTCTTCCCGAACCAGGGCTCGAACCCATGTCCCCTGCACTGGCAGGCAGATTCTTAACCACTGCACCACCAGGGAAGCCCACCTTTTAAGATTTTCACTGCATTGTTTATAATAGGACTGACAGATGTTCAACAGGGTGAGCTATGGTACATTTGTACATTTGTACACTGTTTGGGTCCATAGTTAGGGATGGCTTGTTTCAGGGCTGATGCAATCATTGCATCCAGAGGGAGGGTCTGGATTTTAACCTGGGAACTAAATAAATAAACTGTCAAAGCTGGATGAAGTGTTCCATAGGTCACATGCTAAAATAGAGCAGGTGAGTAGAGTAAGAATCCAAAGATAATTATGAGATTGATCAGTCTCTTTTCTTCTGTTGGGAGTTGGACAGGGGAGAATTGGAGCCACAGAATTCATAGAGGGGAGCATTATTGTGGGAGACACCCATCTGAAGGAAATGAGCAGGTCTCTGCATCCTAATTGTAGGTTGGAGCCTAAGGAAAACGATGCTGGTCATAGACTCCCCCTCTGAAGGGCTGTGGCTAAAGGTTCTAAGAATAGTGCAATGTGTTACTCAATTTTAATTATTTTCCCTACATTGTTAATTTCCTCATGTTAGTCTTACTTTCAGTAAGTCTTTGTCAGAAACTACAGCCCAGTGTCAGCTGTGTTTTAGATGTTAAGGGAGGAGCTGTGTCCACTCTGGGGCCAGATGGTTCCTAGAGGGCAGTGGTAGCTTGGAGATGGTTTCCAGATGGCAAAAGAGCAGCACAGAAGCCCAGACACTGGTCTCTAGGCTAAATGGTGGCTAGCAACAACCAGGATGGGATATAAATACTTCCCAGGACTTTTCCCATTTCTTACACATCACAATAAAGACTAGACTTTCTACAGTCAAGCAGTATGGGTGAGAGGGTTGGATTTTGTTAGCTGGGTAAAAGGAAGGAGTGATCTGAGGGCTGAAGAATTGGAGATATTTTCACTATAGTTTGATGCTACCACCCATCATTATTCTAACTAGTTTCTCTGGCTCTGGCTCATCATCACTTGAAATTTGGCTTTTCAAATTAAGGGAGAAGAGGCCATATTTGGAGTCTCATTATTTTGGGAGCCCCATGGCAGTTTTTACTTCACTGAGAAAAGACTGAGGTGTGCTGATTTGTATGTCAGCTTTCTACAAGTCTGGTGTAAATCAGACCTTAAGGCCTGTTGTATCTGGAATTGTGTTGATGCATCTGCAAAACTCCACCAGGTTCTGGAATGTGGTATTCCCAACTACCAATCTTTCCTGGGAGCCCCAATGTGGCTGGCTGACTCACCTCCCCATGTGGCATCACACGCTCTCTCTGCAACCTGGGAAACTGGCTGCACGGTGGGTACAAAGCATGTTTACTGTATTTTATATCTTACACATAAACAATATTTTGGATGTTTCAGTATTTAGACATTTAAAAATACTTAATTTTTTTTTAATTTAAAAAATTGTGGGGACTTCCCTGGTGGTGCAGTGGTTAAGAATCCACCTGCCAATGCAGGGGACATGGGTTTGAGCCCTGGTCCAGGAAGATCCCACATGCCGTGGAGCAACTAAGCCCATGTGCCACAACTACTGAAGCCTGCGCACCTAGAGCCCGTGCTCTGCAACAACAGAAGCCACCACAATGAGAAGCCCGCGCACCGCAACAAACAGTAGCCCCCACTCGCCGCAGATAGAGAAAGCCTGTGAGAAGCAATGAAGACCCAACACAGCCATAAATAAATAAATTTATAAAAAAAAGAATTGTGGTAAGAATGTTTAAAATGAGGTCCACTCTCAATAGATTTTTAAAGTGTATAATAACAGTAGCATTTAAAAACATTTAAATATTTAAAAATGAGGAATAAATGATGATGCTTCTTAAACGTAAGTGTTGTGGAGCAATGCAAGCCTTTTTTATTAAAACACTATAGAATCTTTTAAATAAAGGTTTTTCTTACAAAGAGAGCCCAGAATAATTAGGGTTTCTGGAGCTTCTCTACTGTCCAGGAGTCTTAGTAAGTAGATAGAAAGCTTTTCCCAGCACAATGAGGTCTCAGCCCTAATAGGGAGAGGGCCACAAAAGATCTGACTCCTTCCAGAGCAAATCTTGGTGGTTACTGTCTCGCATCACACTTGGGGGATAAGCCTTGGAGGCCCCAGTCTAGGGTGTCAGTTTCATGAGTCTTCTTGCCAAAGCTTACTTCCTTGATCCTGCTGCTAAATTCTAACTCTCTTACTCCAGCTAATCTACTTTCCAAAATGAACATACTGATGCCTGCATAAACTATTTCATGTGGTACAGTAAGCCATTCCACTCAGGTATTCCAAAGCCATAGGAAAGTTGGAAAAATTAAGATCTGTATAGGGTCTTTACCAGTTACCACTCCTCACGGAGGGTGCGTAGAAGAGAGGCTGCCATTATGTGTTAATTTATATAATTAACAATAAAAACAATTATAATGCTTTAAAAATTGTTATTACTAACATATGAACATTAGTTATATTCCTGGCTCTGTGCTGAATACTATACCTGCATTTAAAAAAAATCCTTAAAACAATTCAAGGTAGGTGCTACTGTTACTTCCATTTTCCAGATGAGGAAACTAAGACTCAAAGAGGTTAAAGAGCTCACTTAAAGTCCTATAGGTAGTAAGTGACAGAATAAAGTCTATTTTACTTCAGAACTTGAATTCCTTAAAATTAATCATTCAAATAAAGCATGTAGAGACTTTAGCTTCCAGCAATGGGTGATTAACTCGTTTTGCACCAAGCCCTCTGCTGAGAAAACCAGAAAAATCAGAATATAGATATCTATTAAGGCGTCAGAAAGCTATCAACAAAGCAGGGACCAATATTCCACACAGATGAGACCTACATTTGGTGCCACATTTTACCCCTAAAAACACTTGCTAATTCAAGAACAAGTGAGAGAAGCTGAGCAAAATTTTTGGTAGACCCATAGGAAACAAAAATTAGAGTTCTGGTTGCACCAAGGAGAAATGTCCTTTAAACACCCTAGGCTTTTTATTTAATCTCCAAAGGGCTACCCCTTGACTGAACGTGAACTGGAAATGGATCTGTCGTCACAAGGACTGAAGCCCAGCCTCAAATCATCTCAGTCCCTAACTGAATGAGGCAATTGGCTCCAAACTTAGTGGACAGCCACAAGCAAAAATAAATCCCCTCTGAAGAAAGATAATATGCAATTTCTCAAATTTTCTCTATCATTTTTTCAAAGTCTATTCAGCAATAAAAAAAGAATAACTAGGAATACAAAAACATAAGATTTGACCAAAAAGGAGAAAGTAAAACAGATAACCCTCAGAAAATTAAGATATTTAGCATTGAGGAGAGGAACCAAGATGGCAGAGTAGAAGGATGTGCTCTCACGCCCTCTTGCGAGAACACCAGAATCACAACTAGCTGCTGGACAATCATTGACAGGAAGACGCTGGAACTCACCAGAAAAGATACCCCACATCCAAAGACAAACGAGAAGCCACAGTGAGATGGTAGGAGGGGCGCAATCACAGTAAAATCAAACCCCATAACGGCTGGGTGGGTGACTCACAGACTGGAGCACACTTATACCCAGAAGTCCACCCACTGGAGTGAAGGTTCTAAGCCCCATGCCAGGCTTCCCAAGCTGGAGGGTCCAGCAACGGGAGCAAGAATTCATAGAGAATCAGACTTTGAAGCCTAGTGGGAATTGATTGCAGGTCTTCGACAGGACTGGGGGAAACAGAGACTTCACTCTTGGAGGCACACACAAAGGAATGTGTGCATCGGGACCCAGGGGAAGGAGCAGTGACCCCAGGGGAGACTGAACCAGACCTACCTGCTAGTGTTGGAGGGTCTCCTGCAGAGGTGGGGGGGGGCTCTGGCTCACTGTGGGGACAAGGACACTGGCAGCAGAAGTTCTGGGAAGTACTCCTTGGCATGAGTCTTCCCAGAGTCTGTCATTAGCCCAACCAAAGAGCCCAGGTAGGCTCCATGTTGGGTTGCCTCAGGCCAAACAACCAATAGGGAGGGAACCCAGCCCCACCCATCAACAGTCAAGTGGATTAAAGTTTTACTGAGCTCTGCCCACCAGAGCAACAGTCAGCTCTACCCACCAGCAGTCTCTCCCATCAAGCCTCTTAGAGAACCTCATCCAACAGAGGGCAGAGAGCAGAAGCAAGAAGAACTACAATCCTGCAGCCTGTGGAACAAAAACCACATTCACAGAAAGACAGACAGGATGAAAAGGCAGAGGGCTATGTACCAGATGAAGGAACAAGATAAAACCCCAGAAAAACAACTAAGTGAAGTGGAGATAGGGAACCTTCTGGAAAAAGAATTCAGAATAATGATAGTGAAGATGATCCAGGACCTTAGAAAAACAATGGAGGCAAAGATCAAGAAGATGCAAGAAATGATTAACAAAGACCTAGAAGAATTAAGAACAAACAAACAGAGATGAACAATACAATAACTAAAATGAAAAATACACTAGAAGGAATCACTAGCAGAATAACTGAGCAGAAGAACGGATAAGTGACCTGGAACACAGAATGGTGGAATTCACTGCTGCAGAACAGAATAAAGAAAAAAGAATGAAAAGTAATGAAGACAGCCTAAGAGACCTCTGGGACAACATTAAAAACAACAACATTCCCATTATAGGGGTCCCAGAAGAACAGAGAGAAAGGACACGAGAAAATATTTGAAGAGATTATAGTCGAAAACTTCCCTAACATGGGAAAGGAAATAGCCACGCAGGTCCAGTAAGCGCAGAGAGTCCTGTACAAGATAAACCCAAGGAGAAACACGCCGAGACACATAGTAATCAAATTGACAAAAATTACAGACAAAGAAAAATTACTGAAAGCAAGGGAAAAATGAAAAATAACATACAAGGAAACTCCCATAAGGCTAACAGCTGATTTCTCATCAGAAACTCTACAAGCCAGAAGGGAGTGGCATGATATACTTAAAGTGATGAAAGGAAAGAACCTACAACCAAGATTACTCTACCTGGCAAGGATCTCATTCATATTCGATGGAGAAATCAAAAGCTTTACAGACAAGCAAAGACTAAGAGAATTCAGCACCACCAAACCAGCTCTACAACAAAAGCTAAAGGAACTTCTCCAAGTGGGAAACACAAGAGAAGAAAACGACCTACAAAAACAAACCCAAAACAATCAAGAAAATGGTCATAGGAACATACATATCGATAATTACCTTAAACGTGAATGGATTAAATGCTCCAACCAAAAGACACAGTCTCGCTGAATGGATACAAAAACAAGACCCATATATATGCTGTCTACAAGAGACCCGCTTCAGACCTAGGGACACATACAGACTGAAAGTGAGGGGATGGAAAAAGATATTCCATGCAAATGGAAATCAAAAGAAAGCTGGAGTAGCAATACTCATATCAGATAAAATAGACTTTAAAATAAAGAATGTTACAAGAGACAAGGAAGGACACTACATAATGATCAAAGGATCAATCCAAGAAGAAGATATAACAATTATATATGCACCCAACATAAGAGCACCTCAATATATAAGGCAATTGCTAACAGCTATAAAAAGACGAAACTGACAGTAACACAATAATAGTGGGAGACGTTAACACCTCACTTACACCAATGGAGAGATCATCCAAAATGAAAATAAATAAGGAAACAGAAACTTTATATGACACAACAGACCAGATAGATTTAATAGATATTTATACGACATTCCATCCAAAAACAGCAGATTACACTTTCTTCTCAAGTGCGCATGGAACATTCTCCAGGATAGATCACATCTTGGGTCACAAATCAAGCCTCAGTAAATTTAAGAAAATTAAAATCATATCAAGCATCTTTTCTGACCACAATGATATGAGATTAGAAATGAATTACAGGAAAAAACTGTAAAAAAACACAAACACATGGAGGCTAAACAATACATTACTAAATAACCAAGAGATCACTGAAGAAATCAAAGAGGAAATCAAAAAATACCTACAGACAAATGACAATGAAAACACGATGATCCAAAACCTACGGGATGCAGCAAAAGTAGTTCTAAGAGGGAAATTTATAGCTATACGAGCCTACCTCAAGAAACAAGAAAAATCTCAAATAAACAATCTAACCTTACACCTAAAGGAACTAGAGAAAAAAGAACAAACAAAACCCAAAGTTAGCAGATGGAAAGAAATCATAAAGATCAAAGCAGAAATAAATGAAATAGAAACAACAAAAAAAAACAATAGCAAAGATCAATAAAACTAAAAGCTGGTTCTTTGAGATGATAGAGAAAATTGATTAGCCAGACTCATCAAGGAAAAGAGGGAGAGGACTCAAATCAATAAAATTAGAAATGAAAAAGAAGAAGTTACAACAAACACTGCAGAAATACAAAGCATTCTAAGAGACTACTACAAGCAACTCTATGCCAATAAAATGGACAACCTGGAAGAAATGGACAAATTCTTAGAAAGGTTTAACCTTCCAAGACTGAACCAGGAAAAAACAGAAAATATGAACAGACCAATCACAAGTAATGAAATTGAAACTGTGATTAAAAATCTTCCAACAAACAAAAGTCCAGGACCAGATGGCTTCACAGGTGAATTCTATCAAACATTTAGAGAAGAGCTAACACCCATCCTTCTCAAACTCTTCCAAAAAATTGCAAGGAAGGAACACTCCCAAACTCATTCTATGAGGCCATCATCACCCTGATACCAAAACCAGGCAAAGATACTAGAAAAAAAGAAAATTACAGACCAATATCACTGATGAATATAGATGCAAAAATCCTCAACAAAATACTAGCAAATAGAATCCAACAACACATTAAAACGATCATACACGATGATCAAGTGGGATTTATCCCAGGGATGCAAGCATGCTTCAATATACGCAAATCAATCAATGTGATACACCGTATTAACAAACTGAAGAATAAAAACCATATGATCATCTCAATAGATGCAGAAAAAGATTTTGAGAAAATTCAATACCCATTTATGATAAAAACTCTCCAGAAAGAGAGCAGAGAGGGAACGTACCTCAACCTAATAAAGGCCATATATGACAAACCAACAGCAAACATCATTCTCAATGGTGAAAAACTGAAAGCATTTCCTCTAAGATCAGGAACGAGACAAGGATGTCCACTCTCACCACTATTATTCAACATAGTTTTGGAAGTCCTAGCCACAGCAATCAGAGAAGAAAAAGAAATAAAAGGAATACAAACTGGAAAAGAAGTAAAACTCACTGTTTGCAGATGACATGATACTACACATAGAGAATCCTAAAAATGCCACCAAAAAAGTACTAGAGCTATTCAATGAATTTGGTAAAGTTGCAGGATACAAAATTTTAAAAATGCAGAAATCTCTTGCATTCCTATACACTAATGATGAAAAATCTGAAAGAGAAATTATGGAAACACTCCCATTTACCATTGCTACAAAAACAATAAAATACCTAGGAATAAACCTACCTAGGGCAACAAAAGACCTGTATGCAGAAAACTATAAGACACTGATGAAAGAAATTAAAGATGATACCAACAGATGAAGATATATACCATGTTCTTGCATTGGAAGAATCAATATTGGGAAAATGACTATACTACCCAAAGCAATCTACAGATTCAATGCAATCCCTATCAAATTACCAATGTCATTTTTTACAGAACTAGAACAAATCATCTCAAAATTTGTATGCAGACACAAAAGACCCCGAATAGCCAAAGCAGTCCTGAGGGGAAAAAACGGAGCTGGTGGAATCAGACTCCCTGACTTCAGAGTATACTACAAAGCTACAGTAATCAAGACAATATGGTTCTGGCACAAAATCAGAAAGATAGATCAATGCAACAAGTTAGACAGCCCAGAGATAAACCCACGCACCTATGGTCAACTAATCTATGACAAAGGAGGCAAAGATATACAAGGGAGAAACTACAGTCTCTTCAATAAGTGGTGCTGGGAAAACTGGACAGCTACATGTAAAATAATGAAATTAGAACACTCCCTAACACCATACACAAAAATAAACTCAAAATGGTTTCGAGACCTAAGTGTAAGACTGGACACTATAAACTCTTAGAGGAAAACATAGGAAGAACACTCTTTGACATAAATCACAGCAAGACCTTTTTGATCCACCTCCTAGATTAAAGGAAATAAAAACAAAAATAAACAAATGGGACCTAATGAAAGTTCAAAGCTTTTGCACAGCAGAGGAAACCATAAACAAGATGAAAAGACAACCCTCAGAATGGGAGAACATATTTGCAAATGAATCAATGGACAAAGGATTAATCTCCAAAATATATAAACAGCTCATGCAGCTCATTATTAAAGAAACAAAGAACCCAATCCAAAAATGGGCAGAAGACCTAAATAGACATTTCTCCAAAGAAGACATACAGATGGCCAAGAAGCACATGAAAAGCTGCTCAACATTACTAATTATCAGAGAAATGCAAATCAAAACTACAATGAGGTATCACCTCACACCAGTTAGAATGGGCATCATCAGAATATCTACAAACAACAAATGCTGGAGAGGGTGTGGAGAAAAGGGAACCCTCTTGCACTGTTGGTGGGAATGTAAACTGATACAGCCACTGTGGAGAACAGTATGGAGGCTCCTTAAAAAATGAAAAATAGAATTACCGTATGATCCAGCAATCCCACTACTGGGCATATACCCAGAGAATACCATAATTCAAAAAGACACATGCACCCCAATGTTCATTGCAGCACTATTTACAACAGCCAGGTCATGGAAGCAACCTAAATACCCATCGACAGACGAATGGATAAAGAAGTTGTGCTACATATATACAATGGAATATTAGTCAGCCATAAAAAAGAATGTAATTGAGTCATTTGTTGAGTCAGAGTGAAGTAAGTCAGAAAGAGAAAAACAAATATCATATACTAACGCATGTATGTGGAACCTAGAAAAATGGTACAGTTGAACTGGTTTTCAGGGCAGAAGTTGAGACACAGATGTAGAGAACAAACGTATGGACAGCAAGGGGGGAAAACCGTGGTGGGGTGGGGATGGTGGTGTGCTGAATTGGGCGATTGGGATTGACATGTATACACTGATGTGTATAAAACTGATGACTGGGGCTTCCCTGGTGGTGCAGTGGTGGGGGGTCCGCTGGTGTGGGGGGCATGGGTTCGTGCCCTGGTTCAGGAGGGTCCCGCGTAATGTGGCGCGGCTGGGCCCGTGGGCCGTGGCCGCTGGGCCTGCGCATCAGGAGCCTGTGCTTCGTGGCAGGAGGGGCCGCAGCGGTGGGAGGCCCGCATACCACAAAAAAAACAAAAAAAAACACACAAAAAACTGATGACTAACAAGAACCTGCAGTATAAACAAACGAACAAACAACAACAAAAAAACAACTAATACTAAACTTTCTTTGGGTTATTTGTATGGAAATATGTTAATATAATTGTTTCAGACATTACATGAAATTTCTAAATATCTTATATATTCTGGTATAATGTTATAAGTCATAATTCTAGTTATTACTTTAAAATGTATATCTCAGAAATAACTAAATTTCCTTGCCAATTGCATTATTATGAACTTTCATCAAATCTTTAACCGTGGTCATTTTTAAGTCTTTTGTCATTTACAGACAGCTCAGGGTGTACTCTGATGCTTTCGCAAAAATGTTCCTATAAAAGGGTTTCATCCTCAAGGAATTCATGGAAAAGACTCTGACAAGTACAGTTTTCTGGTAACTGACTATACTGCTGAACTGAATGAATAAGCATTTTCACAACTCTAATGGAAAACTGATGAATTCATAAAACTGCTAAGAAAAGATTAAGATTAAAAAAATTAATTACATGGGACTGAGTGAACTGATGAGGATGAGTATAATTTTTGTGACTTTCTGTTTGAAAAAAAAAAATCCCACAAGGACTCAGAGGCAAAAAATATACAAATCAATTTTCACTGCAAAGTAAATGAGCTGTTACAGTGGAGGATTATTGGACTGAATGTCAATATTATGACATAGTATGAGCGTGTTTCGTGTTTGGTAATTGCAATCATTGTTGCTTTTGTTGTGGTCATCCATTTACAATGCTTGGTGTCAGTTTATTTATCTCTTGTAAAATTAAAATACAGTGTGTGTGTGTGTGTGTGTGTGAGTTGTGAAAAAAAAACATTACCCTTAAATAAAATGTAAAAATTAAATTATATTGTAAAATTTAAAGCAAAGCAAAAAAAGATACTTAGCATTATCTGACAGAGAACTTATAATAACTGTGATTAAAATGATCAAGGATTTACATGACAAGATGGAGAAATTTCAGTAGAGAACTGGAAATTATATAAAAAGGAAATTCTAGAATTGAAAAATAATATAGCTGAAATTAAGAAATCAGTAGATGGCATTGATAGGCACAGTTTAAGACAGAATTAGTAAACTGAAAGGTCAAAAAAAAAATATCCAGAATGATGCTGGGGAAGAACAGGGCAGACACAATATTTGAAGAGATAATGGCTAAGAATTTTCCCAAACTGATGAAAGACATTGAGCCACAGATGTAGGAAATGTTCTTGGCTTCCAAGCAGGATAAATACAAAGAAAATCACAGCTAATTACTTCAGAGTAAAACTGCTGAAAAACAAATTTTAAAAGTAGCCAGAGGGAAATGTAGATCACTTTCAAAGGAGCAACAATAAGTAAGCCTAGTAGGTGATATTTTCAGAGAGCTTACAGAAAATAATAGCCAACATAGAAGATTATGTGCAGCAAAAATATCCTTCAAAAGACATTTTCAGGCAAATGAAAACAGATTTTATCACCACCGGAAAGTACTAAAGTCCTAAAGGAAAATACTAATGGGTGTTTGGGCAGAAGGGAAATTATCACAGATCACAGCTTGGAGGTGCAGAAAGAAACTGAAAAGCAATGGAAAGGTAAATTTCTGCATAAATCTAAAAGAATATTGCCATAAAATAATACATTTATGCTTTATGGGGTCTTACATGTATAAAGAATTAAAATACATGACAAAAATAGCATATAAGTCTGATGAGAGGTAAATGGAATTGAGTATTCTGAGGTCCTTGAATTGTCTTGGAAATGGAAATGGTTAAGACACTAATTTATATTAGAAATGAATAAACGAGGGAGCATGTTTCAATTTCTATGCTAGTTAATAAAAGAATGTAAAACTAACAGGATAATAGAAAAGGAATATGGAAATTTAAAATCCAAATGAAGGCAAGAAAGGAGAAAAAAGAACAGATGGGAAAAAACAAAAAGTTAAGAAGGTAGATTTAAATCCAAATTTATCAATACATCAAGCATTAATGGACTAAATATTACAACTTAAAGACAACATTGTCAGCTTAAAAAACAAAACCTGGGAATTCCTTTGTATGTTATTTGTTGCTTTTAATATTTTTTGTCTTTAATTTTTGTCAATTTGATTACTATCTGTCTCAGCATGTTCCTCCTTGGGTTTATCCTGCTGGGACTCTGTACTTCCTAAACTGGGGTGACTGTTTCCTTTTCAGCTATTATATCTTCAAATATTTTCTCAGGTCCTTTCTCTCTCCTCCTGGGACCCCTATAATGCAAATGTTGGTGTGATTAATGTTGTCCCAGTGGTCTCTTAGACTGTCCTCATTTCTTTTCATTCTTTTTTCTTTATTCTGTCCTGCAGCAGTGATTTCCACCATTCTGTCTCCCAGCTCACTTATACATTTTTTTTTTGCCAGAGTTATTCTGCTATTGATTCCTTCTAGTGTATTTTTCATTTCAGCTGTTGTACTGTTCATCTGTATTCTTTACTTCTTGTAGGTCTTTGTTAAACATTTCTTGTATCTTCTTGATGCCTCCATTCTTTTTCCAAGATCTTGGATCATCTTTACTATCATTACTCTGAATTCTTTTTTTGTGCTATGAGATTAGAAATCAACTACAAGAAGAACAAAACCTAATTCTGAGACTTAAAAGCAACA
Source organism: Lagenorhynchus albirostris (assembly GCF_949774975.1). Classification (NCBI taxonomy): domain Eukaryota; kingdom Metazoa; phylum Chordata; class Mammalia; order Artiodactyla; family Delphinidae; genus Lagenorhynchus; species Lagenorhynchus albirostris. The sequence goes on from NC_083102.1 coordinate 41,574,897, forward strand.
TGCCTTAAGTATAAGGATACAAGAAGGTTGAAAGTAAAAAGATGGAAAAAGACTTCTCATGCAAATATGAACCAACAGGAAACTGGTATATTTAGTGTCCAAAGTCGAAGTTAAGGGAAGAAGCATTACTAGAGTAAGAGGGTATGCAGCTCACTCAGGCATTTGAGCTGTTTGTGAAGTTCAGAAAGGCCCCACCTCAGCTTGGAGATGGACCAGGAAGCTAACTTAGTCAAGAGGCACCAGATTCAAAGTACGTGAAGATAGAATGTGTGTGCTTGTGTATGTGTGTATGTTTAGGGGAAAACACAAGGGATAGAGTAGTAGTATTCAAAAGGAGGAGAAATGTAACATGTAACATTTTCTTTTTATGAGTCAAATAAATACTGGCTTGGAGCTTTCCCACCCTCACCTCTGTTTTTTTTGGGTCAGCATTATTAAGAAAAGTTATTAATAATAGGTTACACTTATCAAATGCTTACTGTTCTAAGTGCTTTGCAGGTATTAACTTATTTAATCCTCACAACAACCCTAGGAGGTAGGTATCTTTATTACCATTTCTGTTTTACAGATGGAAAACCCAGCAACTGGCAGAGCTGGTATTCAAAACAAGGCGGCCCCCTGCCAGAGTCCCTGCTCTAAACTCTATGCAATCTGGCCTCTGAAATTTACAATCTGTCCGACTTTATGGATAAACATATCGAACCTCTCACAAACTATCCCTTCAGTTTTGATGACTCTAGGTTGTCATGCAAATTGTGCACAAGGGGTTAGAGAGGAGTGTGAGAAGTAAAACATGTTCATTGGGGGTCTACTGTGAACCCAGTACTCATCAAGGTATAACAACTTTACATGTAGATATTATGAGCCCCATTTTAAATATGAGGAAAATAATGTTCAGGGACATGCAGAGACTTAACAAGTCACTTTAAGTAAGAACAGGAAAGGGATTCTCTCCTGGTCCATTTGACTCCATTGCCTCTTCCCAATAAACCACATTGGCTTGTTACACTATTAGAGTACATTGATTAAATCTTGGTGTGTTGCTTCTTCAAGGTTGTCAGCCTCTGCTAAATGACTTGTTATATCTTCAGAAGTGTGGGGATAGTGTTGTTGCACTGTACTACTTTTAGCACTAGATGGTGGTGTAACACCATAAATCTTTTCTGCTGTGGACCCAGAGGAAGGTGATTTCAGAGCCTGGGGGCACTGGAGGGCAGGATGCTACTTCAAAGTAGCATGAGAAAGCATGGAAAAAAGGAACCCCTCTCTTGGCCCTGAAATTCTGGTCCTTGATGCTAAACTCTGAGAAGGCTAGAGAGTGTGACCCTCAGTGAGCTTCAGGATGTGTAGTACTGACAGCCTGGGCTTTCCTCAGACAGTCTTGGGTTGAACTCCTGGCTTCACCAAGCCCTGGTGAGTGGACTTGGGCACACACTCATCCACAATGAGCTCCCCTATCTCAGAAGTTCCTGCGAGTGAGGTGAGGTTTCTAGGCATCTAGGAACTTGGCACTGCAGTAGGTATTCAGAAGACTGTAGATTTAAAAACTCAGTAATCCTACTGGGGTGTAGTCTGTCCCTGCTCAGCCACTTTCCTATCCTCCTCCTGCCCCTTCTGGGGACTTCCTTGAGGTTATCAAGGCTCTTCCCTGATGTGCTGGCAATTATCTGAAGAGCTTCCTTTAATAAAATTGTTTTGGGGAGATAGTCATAAACTTGATGGATTTAACTGTATTATTTTGACTCTGCAAAAGTGTTAAGGGCATGAAAGACAAAGTCTAAGGAACTGCTTCACATTGGAGGCATGGCAACTAAATGCAATGTGGGATCCTGGATTGGGATCCTGGACCAGAAAAAGGACATCAGTGGGACAACTGGTGACATTTGAATATAGTCTGTAGATCAGTTAATAGTATTGCTTCAAGTTAGTTTCTTGGTTTTGATTATCGTACTGTGGCTATATAAAATGCTAACATTTGGGGAAGGTGGGTGAAGAGTGTACATGAATTCTTGTATTATTTTGCACTGTTTGTCAAGTCTGAAATTATTGAGTCTGAAAGCTCAATAGGAAAATAATTTATGAAAACATTACCTTAACATTATTATGGAATATTTCAAACATACAGAAAAATACAGAGAATAAAAATAACCACTTGTATAGGTGACTCAAGGGTGCTGTGTGTGGGGGGCGTTGGGGGGAAGAGAGAAGAGAGTGGCTCCTGAAGGAGTTAAGCACTGTTGTCTCACTGTCTTTCTATACCCAGAGTTTGCTCCTGATGACTGGATCAGACCACTATTTTTCAGGCAAGGGCCATTTAAATTTTTGACAGCCTCTACTTTAGGACAATTTAGCAGAAAATCCAGTGATGAGACCATGGTATTTGATAATGAGATGGCACCCTATGCCTTAAGCCTTACTTAGTAATTCTCTTGGGAAATAGTTTTCTTCAGTCCTCATTTTTTTATTACAGGGATATAATCATTAGTGGCTAAAACTAAAACATATATAGATAAAAATGGCCTCAGCTGCTTAATGTTTCATTGACCTTTTTCTTTAACTTTTAAAAAAATGAACTTTTAGAAGTTGTAGATTTACAGAAAAAATTTCAAAGAAAGTACAAAGAGTTCCCACATACACTGCAGCCAGTTTCCCTTATTATTAACATCTTAACACTGGTATGGTACATTTGTTGCAATTAATGAACCAATACTGATGTATTGTTATTAACTCAAGCGCATGCTTTATTTCCTTAGTCTTTATCCAATGTGCCTTTTCTGTTCCAGAATCCTCTCTAGGCTACCACAGTAAGTTTAGTTTTCATGTCTACTTAAACTACTCTGGGCTGTGACCATTTCTCAGACGATTTTTGTAACTTTTTGATGACCTTGACAGTTTTGAGGAGTACTGGTCATCAGGTATTTTGTAGGATGTCCCTCCTTTGGGATTTGTCTGATATTTTTCTCATGATTAAACTGGGGTCATGTATTTTTTTTAGGGAAGAGCACAGAGGTAAAATGACATTTCCATCACATCATATCAAGAGCACCCACCATCAACATGACCTATCACTCCTGATGTTGACCTTGGTCACCCGACTGAGGTAGTGTTTGTCATACTTCTCCACCGTAAAGTCACTCTTATTTTCTCCCTTTCTATCTTGTGCTCTTTGGAGGGAAGTCATTGTGTGCAGTCCACATTTAAGGAGCTGGGAGTTCTGCTCTGCCACTTTGAGGGCAGAGTATCTACATAAACTATTTGGAATTTTTCTGCATGGGAGATTTGTCTCTTCTCTCCCTTTTATTTATTTTTTCAATCATTTATATGTCAGTATGAATTCATGAATACTTATTTATTCTATACTTCGGATTTTAATCCAGAACTTCTTTATTTTGTTGCTCAAATTGTTCCAGCCTTGGCCACTGGGAGCACTTTCAGTTGGCAAGACTGGAATTCGAGAGGTGGGTTGTGCAGGATGTAGATGTGGGGATATACACAGAAAAGTGTTAACTGATATTGGTGCCATAGTAAGATCATTGTAAATAATTTAAAAGATTTACTATTTAATGTCAAAACCATCAAAGATCAATATGTATTAAAATGCAAAACTGCATAGGTAATAATTAAGTTGGGATAAAGACTGCAGAGAAAGTTAGGTTTTGCAGTAGGCTGTTTTGTGCCTCAGACTCTTAGGGGCACAATCACTTGTCTCTTTATTAAGCACATGTATACACCCCTCTTCCCTTTGCTGCCTCCTCCTTGTTTTGTGCCCACTAGACTGTGTCTGACTCTCTCTACAAGTGCCCACGAGAGTACCTGGTCCACAGTAGGCATGCAGATGCAGAAAGATGCTCATTGCAGCACTGTTAATAGTAATAAAAATGGGAAAAAATATGAATGTCTAAAAAGGGCATGGTTTGGTAAACAAGGGCATATCCACTTAATGGAATGTTGTACAGTCTTTCTAAATGATGGTTGTAAAGACTATGTTGTAACCTCAAAAAAGCATATGGATTTTCTAAAAAAACTGACTTCTCCTGCATCCTTTCTGAAGAAGCTGCTGGAGGATGTGTTTCTGCAGAAAAAACAGAGAATTGGAAAGACCCTCAGGACGCCAGATATTGGAGTTAAGAGTTACAGACTTTAAATTAACTATACTTACTAAGTTCGAGGAATCAAAAAAAATAGAGTAAACAAACAAAAAAGAAGCCATGGGGTACTGGAATCAATAGCAGAGAGGGCAGATTCAATATCAGAGAGAGGTGAAGGGAATCCACTGGGTGATGATGAAGGAAGTTCCCAGGATGGCAGCCACTTGCAGACAGAGAAGGCAGCCACCATATGCTGAGAACTGTGAATTCCAAGATCCCTGCTGCCTTATGACCATCCTTGTGACCTTGGGACTGAATGTCTGGGCAAGACTGGCCCAGATTCTTAGCACTTGGCTTGTCCTGACTACATATCATTAAAGTGACATGTGTTCCCTCTTTGCCTTGATGCTTGGATTAGCTTTAAAATACTCCTGACAGCTGACAGAAGATGACTGTGAATTTAGGGAAAAAACTACAGAGTAGCCTCCTCCCTCTGAAGTGTCTATTGCTGATGGACATCTTAGTACATGATCAAAATTATAGTTCTTTCAAATGCTCTAAACTTGCTGATCCTTATGATTTCCAAGACTCACTCATGACCTTGCCCACTGACATCCCCAGAAAGGGCTCTTGCAAATTCTCAAGGAAGCTGAAGCCAGATTATGACTCAGACACTTTGTTATCTTATTTTCTTTCAGGAGCCTTTATATAATAGTATCAATATTATTCTCTCCAACAGTTAGGTCTGTGCTTCCTAGTCAATTTTTTTAAACTACAAAGAAAAGGTAGGGAATGATTAATACAGAAGTCAGGAAGGGGTTATCTCTTGGGGAAGGGCACTGTGGCAGAGGCTCTGTGTGATGGGCAGCACAGTTTGGATATAAAGGAAGACCATGTTGGCCAACCTCCTTTACGATAAAGTTCAGGCTATGTGGTAGTTTTCACCAAAGAAAGCTGAGATGTGTCACTTCTTGAGAAAGGCAGTTAAAGGCAGATATGAATTCTCCATGCCCTCTCTGTTTTTTAAAATTTTTATTTTGTATTGGAGTATAGTCGATTTACAATGTTGTATTAGTTTCAGGTGTACAACAAAGTGATTCAGTTATACATATACATATATCTATTCTTTTTCAGACTATTGAGCAGAGTTCCCTGTGCTATACAGTAGGTCCTTTTTGATTATCTATTTTATATATAGTAGTGTGTATATGCTAAACCCAAACTCCTAACTTATCGCCCCTCCCTTTCCCCTTTGGTAACCATAAATTTGTTTTCTAAGTCTGTGAGTTTGTTTCTGTTTTGTAAATAAGTTCATTTGTATCATTTTTTTAAGATTCCACATATAAGTGGTACCATATGATATTTGTCTTTTTCTGTCTGACTTACTTCACTTAGTATGATAATCTCTAGGTCCATCCATGTCGCTGCAAATGGCATTACTTCATTCTTTTTTATGGCTGAGTAATATTCCATTGTGTATATGTACCACATCTTCTTTATCCATCCATCTGTCAATGGACATTCAGGTTGCTTCCATGTCTTGGCTGTTATAAATAGTCATGCCCTCTCTCTTATTTGCCATACTTGACTAGGAGCAAAAACCTCCAAGATGGTAGAATTACAAGATGCAAGCAACCTAAAGTCTTAAATTACTGCTGGAGGTGTCAAGAAGAGCTCCTTAGCCTGCATGGACTGTGATGTGAACAAGGTATAAATGTGTGTGTGTGATGTGTGTGCATGTATTTTAAGCTAACGAAATTATGAGATCTGTCTGTAGCTGCTACAGTATACTATGGGGGTTCTAAGGTATTCATAATATTCTATTTCTTGAACTGGGTAATGGGTAAATGGGTGTTTATTATTATTCATTAAACTGCATATATTTTATATACCTTTTGTACCTATGATACATTTCACAATAAACACAGTCACCCTCTTCTGTACATTATGACCACCTTAAATTGAAAGTTAATTAATCCTGTTAATTGAATAGGAGACGTAGGAATATAAATTGGAGCAGTGTTTTGGGAAAGTTTTCACACTATATCTCAACAACCTAAATATTATCCTTTGATTCAGTAGTTCCACTTCTAAGAGTTGAACCTATGGAAATAATCCTAAATATTAAAAAAGTTTTATGCAGAAAGATGCTCACTGCAGTATTATTAATAGTGGTTTGTTAAAGTTTAACCTCAAAAATGTATATGATAGGTTAGATTAAGAAAAGATAATACATGGGCTTCCCTGGTGGCACAGTGGTTGAGAGTCCACCTGCCGATGCAGGGGACACGGGTCCGTGCCCCGGTCAGGGAAGATCCCACATGCTGCGGAGCGGCTAGGCCCATGAGCCATGGCCGCTGAGCCTGCGCGTCCGGAGCCTGTGCTCCGCAACGGGAGAGGCCACAACAGTGAGAGGCCCACATACCAAAAAAAAAAAAAGAGAGAGAGAATGCAAAATTTTGTCTATTGGATGAGTATACCTATGTAAAAATACTGTGAAACAAAAAGCTCTGTGCAGCATTTGCCAAGTTCATCCTATGCCTAAGTAGTCTTTAAAAAATTTTTGGCTGCGTTGGGTCTTCGTTGCTGCGCGCAGGCTTTCTCTAGTTGCGGCGAGCGGGGGCTACTCTTCATTGCGGTGCGCGGGCTTCTCAGTGCTGTGGCTTCTCTTATTGCAGAGCATGGGCTCTAGGCGCGCAGGCTCAGTAATTGTGGCACGCGGGATCAGTAGTTGTGGCTAGCAGGTTTTAGAGTGCAGGCTCAGTAGTTGTGGCACACAGGTTTAGTTGCTCTGCAGCATGTGGGATCTTCCCAGACCAGGGATCAACCTGTGTCCCCTGCATTGGCAGGCAGATTCTTAACCACAGAGCCACCAGGGAAGTCCCTATGCCTAAGTATTCTTTAGCAATACAGCAATACAGTTGAAAGAATTGTACACATTTGTGGGTGAGGATGGAGGAGGTTAGACTGAAAAGGCAGGGCTGTGAAGGGGAGAGGGACAAGGTTCATTCTGGTCCAGTGGCTGGAACTGTGACAGATAGGATTCAGTTATTTGTCAAATGAATGTTAGATGACACCTAAAATTCCTCCCATTGTGTCTAAGACCTTGCATTTCATCATCTGAAAAGAAGTTATAAGATGTTCTGTTATAATGTTCTTTATTCTCAAGACTTTCCAGTCATGAAGGCTTTCTCAGAAAGACAGAACACTCATAGATAAAAAGTCAGTTTCTAAGAAGGTGGACAAACATACCTTCCCTACTTTCCTCTCCTCTTTTCCCTCTGAAAGAACAAACCGCCCTTCCTTACCACAGTAAACTCAGTCCTTCACTTATTTACTCTCTCAATTAAGCCACCATGTTTTAAAGTAGCAAGACATGTTGCCACATCTCAAAGGTCTTTAACTGCCTTACAACTATTTCTCTTTAGAGGGCTGCCAGGATGATGGAATCTCAGATCACAGACACAGTTAAGATGGACAAAAAAAGAAAGATACAAAAAGGAGGTAAAAATGCCCATAATGAACTCACATATCTTGAGGAAACCTTTAATCTAATGAGAATGGATTTTGTGGAGAAGACTGTACATGAACAATTAATTATTCATGGAAGAGACATCATTAGGATTTCATTTTGTTTAAAGGTCTCTAAGTGACTTAGGCAATTGGGTTAAGTTGGAGAAGAATTTCAAGAAAGAGACAAGGGAATGCTTTTCATCATACTGACTTTTTCTAATATTTTCATGATAGTTATTATGACTTGGCACATTAATTACACTCCAACTAAAAACCTCCAATGCTTTGCCTGGGCAAGAGTTTCCACAGGGGTGGGTCATGGACCAGTATGGTCAGATGGTAGCTGATTGACAGAAATTTCTGAAAGGATTGAAAGATTTATTTCAGAATTCTGTAATAATTCAATGTGGCTTTTTGGTTACTTTGAGAGTGTAAGGAGTCTCATTGAAATAACAATGGGATTCGTGGAACCTGTGACATTTGCACTCAGTGATCCTTTTCCCAGGGTCCTAGGGGAGGGGAGCACCTGCATTTGCAGGTGGTGTAAAGTAAGATACTTTAATATAAACCCCAGAGATCTGGAGTATTATAGGTCCTTATTGCCCGCATGTCTTAAAGGCAACCATCAAAAATTGGTGTCAGGTTGAAATTTCAAAGTGACATTTATTCTAAATGTAGAGAAATAGGGTAAATTTATAGAGAGGCATTGAATATGGGATCAATTTCAACGGACACTGAAGAAATGTTAGTTGAATTAATTCAGGAGTTTTTGTCTGTGCTTGTGTCCCAAGCACCCAGGACAGTGCATGGCACACAGTAGGTGCCCAGTAAGTATTAGTTGTTGCGGAATTTTAAGGTTGAAATAGTAAATCAGGGCAAGTCTGTGTGGGCACCAAGTAGGGGTTGCAGTTGTGGGGTGGAGTCGGTAAAAGGGAGAACCTCTTCCCTGTTTGGGAACCAAACAGCCCTGTAACAGCTTTAGGATAATGAAGTGTTAGAGTTAGCACCCTAGGCCTGAGGTGGAGCGGTAGAGAGGAGACAGCTGCAGATGTGGAGGAGGAAACGCTGGGGGTGAAGTCTTAGCTGAGTCCTGGGCCAGCAGTCACAGCAGCGGCAGCAGCAGCCGCCATATGCAAAGACCTACATGTTGCAGTAGGATGGAGAGTCAATGAACAATAAAGGCAACAGGTAAGTAAATTACAGACCACGGTAGAAGGTGGTAAGTGCTATAAAAAACTTTTAGAATAGGGGCATGCCTAATACGGTTTCATTTACAAAAATCTACTTCACACGTTTTCAGAAACACATCTCATGGAAAAACAAGATACTCCTTTATCTATATACATTCCCAGGAACACATTTTTATCACCACTGCTTAACAGATGATGATATCAAGCCAACATTTAGGCAGTTTTTATACAATGGCAGCTCTAATTTTTCAGCAGCAAAGTTTTCCCAGCAGCTCCCATATTTTAATATCGTAACTAACTACATATATATGTGTTTATCTGTCTCAGCCTCTCTGTACCTCCATGTTAGGTAGAGTGGTGAGATGGCATGTTGTTTTCTTAGCTTGACACATACCACAGCCAGAATTCCATGACATGGTTTACACATTTTACAGCTAAATGTTTAGGCCTTGAGAACAGGCCTTCCTCTCTTAAAATCAAATGCTTTGCTTTCAACACTGCTTCCTTCATGTGGTGCAAGGAGAATTCTCACCCCTGAGTTTGGCCCTGAGTGGGAAACACAAGCACTGGGATGAAGCAGAGAGCCGGGGCCGAAGGAAATGTTTTTTCTGTTAGCTTAGCTTGTGGCCAGACTAAAAGAATTTGATTTCATACCAACCAAACAGACGCTTCCGGGTAGGGAAACGGACACTAATGTTTCTGATTGAGTCTCAGGAAGGTTCCACCCTGCCCTGCTTTCTTTTAGCTTATTAATATCTTGTGGTTCTTGCCTCCTAAGGCCTAAAAATTTTAGGATTCGGATACCCAGTAATAGTTTACAATAAAAATATGGGCTTTGTCTTCTGGATCTTTTTTGGGGAAAAATTGAATTTGCCGAGGTGCCTTTCTTCCTTTATCTCTATCCTATACAATCCTTCCCACCTTCCACATTTTAGTCTAAAGGTAGCTGTAGTTCCTTGTTTACTTTACTCATTCAAATCTAGGAAGCACATTGGTCAGAAGGCTGAACACTAAAGCTCTTTCCTCTTAGCCACAGAAGAATAAACTAGAGGTTTCATGCATCACTCTGATGGTATTCTGTTTCTTTCACCACTGTAATTCCATTATTACAGGAAAAAAAAAAGATGATGATACTTGGATGGAAGGGGGTCAGTGCAATACAAATTCTTGGAAATGTGTGAGTGGTGTGCATTAAGATGTCGGGTTTCCACCTCATTTACGTTTGTTTTGTAGACATTACAAGCAGGTAACCTGCAAAGAAGCTGGGGGGTGGTGTGTGGAGGAGCCATAGCTCCAAATGCTACCTCCACATTAGGATTACTATTACCATTTGGCATGGAGCCAAAGTTTCATCTTCTAACCACTGAGATTCTTCAGTTTGTGGGAAAAAAGGAAAATAAATCAAAACAATGGTATAGTTTTAATGTCTTCTCTGAGAAAAATGATGTCAGCCAAATCTGTACCTTTAAACCAGAATGACCTGCCCATGAGGGCAATTGGCAAAGAGTAACTGTGGATGCTTTAGCTCAGTGGGCTTAATTTTTCGATTTTAAATTCCATTTTCATCCCTGTTATGCTTGGCTTCTGTCATTGGCTTGGTCTCACAGCATCAGCCTTACTTTTGCTGGATGGATTTTGTGTTGGAACTTTGTTTCCCCAACTTTGACTAGCACATGGCCAAAGAACTCAAGTACTGGCCCATTTCCCCTCCTGACTGTTTCAAGTATATTCAACGTAGGGTCTGAGCATCAAATACCCACCTGGGCTCAGGTCAGGCCACCATAATTGCCTAAACATTTGGATTTCAAACAGTAAGAGCAGTGCTGATTCTCAACCACTAACCACCATGACTATGGTCATGATGAAGGTACTCTGGATGTGCTGAGAAGTCTTGTTCCCTATCTGTAGCCTGAGACTCCAGTCTCAAGGCTTCTTTTGAAGTTTGAAGACTCGCCTCTAGGTTGGAAGGGTCATCATTTGCTTAAGAGGGACACCAAATTTTTTTTTTAACATCTTTATTGGAGTATAATTGCTTTATAGTGGTGTGTTAGTTTCTGCTTTATAACAAAGTGAATCAGCTATACATATATCCCCATATCTCCTCCCTCCTGAGTCTCCCTCCCACCCTCCCTATCCCACCTCTTTAGGTGGTCACAAAGCACTGAGCTGATCTCCCTGTGCTATGCGGCTGATTCCCACTAGCTATCTATTTTACATTTGTTAGTGTATGTAAGTCCGTGCCACTCTTTCACTTTGTCCCAGCTTACCCTTGCCCCTCCCCACATCCTCAAGTCCATTCTCTACGTCTGCATCTTTATCCCTGTCCTGCCCCTAGGTTCTTCGGAATTTTTTTTTTTAGATACCATATATATGTGTTAGCATACGGTATTTATTTTTCTCTTTATGACTTACTTCATTCTGTATGACAGACTCTAGGTCCATCCACCTCACTGCAAATAACTCAATTTCGTTTTGTTTTATGGCTAATATTCCATTGCATATATGTGCCACATCTTCTTTATCCATTCATCTGTCGATAGACACTTAGGTTGCTTCCATGTCCTGGCTATTGTAAATAGAGCTGCAATGAACATTGTGGTACATGACTTTTTTTGAATTATGGTTTTCTCAGGGTATATGTCCAGTAGTGGGATTGCTGGGTCGTATGGTAGTTCTATTTGTAGTTTGTTTTTTTTTTTTTTTGCAGTACGCGGGCCTCTCACTGCTGTGGCCTCTTCCGTTGAGGAGCACAGGCTCTGGATGCGCAGGCTCAGCGGCCATGGCTCACAGGCCCAGCCACTCCGCGGCATGTGGGATCTTCCCAGACCAGGGCATGAACCATGTCCCCTGCATCGGCAGTCGGACTCTCAACCACTGCGCCACCAGGGAAGCCCTATTTGTAGTTTTTTAAGGAACCTCCATACTGTTCTCCATAGTGGCTGTACCAATTCACATTCCCACCAGCAGTGCAAGAGTGTTCCCTTTTCTCCACACCCCCTCCAGCATTTATTGTTTGTAGATTTTTTGATGATGGCCATTCTGACTGGTGTGAGATGATATCTCATTGTAATTTCTCTAGTGATTAGTGACGTTGAGCATCCTTTCATGTGTTTGTTGGCAATCCGTATATTTTCTTTGGAGCAATGTCTATTTAGGTCTTCTGCCCATTTTTGGATTGGGTTGTTTGTTTTTTTGATATTGAGCTGCATGAGCTGCTTGTAACTTTTGGAGATTAATCTTTTGTCAGTTGCTCCATTTGCAAATATTTTCTCCCATTCTGAGGGTTGTCTTTTCGTCTTGTTTATGGTTTCCTTTGCTGTGCAAAAGCTTTTAAGTTGCATAAGGTCCCATTTGTTTATTTTTGTTTTTATTTCCATTTCTCTAGGAGGTGGGTCAAAAAGGATCTTGCTGTGATTTATGTCACAGAGTGTTCTGCCTATGTTTTCCTCAAAGAGTTTTATAGTGACTGGCCTTACATTTAGGTCTTTAATCCATTTTGAGTTTACTTTTGTGTAAGGTGTTAGGGAGTGTTCTAATTTCATTCTTTTACATGTAGCTGTCCAGTTTTCCCAGCACCACTTATTGAAGAGGCTGTCTTTTCTTCATTGTATATTCCTGCCTCCTTTATCAAGAATAAGGTGACCATATGTGCATGGGTTTATCTCTGGGCTTTCTATCCTGTTCCATTGATCTATATGTCTGTTTTTGTGCCAGTACCATACTGTCTTGATTACTGTACGTTTGTAGTATAGTCTGAAGTCAGGAAGCCTGATTCCTCCAGCTCCGTTTTTCTTTCTCAAGATTGCTTTGGCTATTCAGGGTCTTTTGTGTTTCCATACAAATTGTGACATTTTTTGTTCTAGTTTTGTGAAAAATGCCATGGGTAGTTTGATAGGGATTGCATTGAATCTGTAGATTGCTTTGGGTAGTGTAGTAATTTTCACAATGTTGATTCTTCCAATCCAAGAACATGGTGTACCTCTCCATCTGTTTGTATCATCTTTAATTTCTTTCATCAGTGTCTTATAATTTTCTGCATACAGGTCTTTTGTCTCCTTAGGTAGGTTTATTCCTAGGTATTTTATTCTTTTTGTTGCAATGGTAAGTGGGAGTGCTTCCTTCATTTCTCTTTCAGATTTTTCATCATTAGTGTATAGGAATGCAAGAGATTTCTGTGCATTAATTTTGTATCCTGCTACTTTCCCAAATTCATTGATTAGCTCTAGTAGTTTTCTGGTAGCATCTTTAGGATTCTCTATGTATAGTATCATGTCATCTGCAAACAGTGACAGTTTTACTTCTTCCTTTCCAATTTGGATTCCTTTTATTTCTTTTTCTTTCCGATTGCTGTGGCTAAAACTTCCAAAACTATTTTGAATAATAGTGGTGAGAGTGATCAGCCTTGTCTTGTTCCTGATCTTAGAGGAAATGGTTTCAGTTTTTCACCATTGAGAATGATGTTTGCTGTGGGTTTGTCATATATGGCCTTTATTAAGTTGAGGTAAGTTTCCTCTATGCCTACTTTCTGGAGGATTTTTTTTTATCATAAATTGGTGTTGAATTTTGTCAAAAGCTTTTTCTGCATCTACTGAGATAATCATATGGTTTTTCTCCTTCAATTTGTTAATATGGTGTATCACATTGATTGATTTGCATATATTGAAGAATCCTTGCATCCTGGGATAAACCCCACTTGATCATGGTGTATGATCCTTTCAATGTGCTGTTGGATTCTGTTTGCTAATATTTTGTTGAGGATTTTTGCATCTATGTTCATCAGTGATATTGGCCGGTAGTTTTCTTTTTTTGTGACATCTTTTTCTGGTTTTGGTATCAGGGTGATGGAGGGACACCAAAATTTTTATATCCCATATGGTAGGCAGAATAATGCCAATACAAAAATTTTCACGTCAGAATCCCCAGAACCTCTGACTATGTTATGTTACATGGCAAGAGGGAATTAAAATTACAGAAAGAATTAAGCTACTTATCTGATCTTAAAATCAGGAAATTATTCTGGATTATACAGGTGGGCCTAATGCAATTATAAGGGTCCTTTAAAGTGGAAGAGGGAGGCAGAAGAAGAGGTAAGAATTAGAGATCTGAAGATGATATGCTACTAGTTTTGAAGATAGAGAAAGAGGCTATGAGCCAAGAAATGTAGAAATGTAGGTATCGTATGTGTAGGAGGCCTCTAGAAGCTAGAAAAGGCAAGGAAATGGATTCTTTCCTAGAGTCTCTGGCAGAAACACAGCCCTGCTGACAACTTGATTTTGGTCCAGTAAGACCCTTTTCTGACTTCTGACCTCCAGAACTGTAAGATAGTAAATTTGTGTTGTTTTAAGCCACTAGTTTGTGGAAAACTGTTAAAGCAACAATAGGGAACAAATATACCCCTCAACAACAAAAAAGCCCCTGTCTATTCCATGATGAATTTTTATAGCCTAAAAAAGAAAAGTCCATTCTTAAACATGTAAGATTAAACTGCTACTTAATATGCCTGGACTACTGAATATAAACACAGCTTTGTGCACATCCTTAATTAAATCCTTAAATAAGAAATTTAAATATGAAAGTGTTTGCTCAAAGTATATGGACATTTCAGAGACTTTGGAGACAAATTTCCTGATAAAAAATGCACAATCTCTCCAGAAGTGTATAGAGTGCTGTTTCTGTGGGCTCTTGCCAATACTGTGAAATTTATTTTAAAATCTTTGCCAATTGTTAGATGAAAAATTGTTTTTCACATATACAATAAATATTCATCGAGTAGTCACTTTGTGCCAAGCACTACACTGTGCAATGTGTTATTTTAATTTGTAAATGTTTAGTTGCCTGTTGAGATTGAACATCTTTTCATAAACTCAGTATTACAGATACATATATATTTCCTGTTTGTAAAGCTCACTTTGGCTGTGGTGAGATGAATGGACAGTGGGAGGGGACTCGGGGCCAGAACTGAGGTCCAGCGATCCCTCCAGAGGCTATGGCAATAGTGCAAGTGGTGGCTGAGAATGGCTGGGCTGGGTGTATGCAGTGCAGAGGATGAGAAGTGGTCAGGTTTGGGGTGTCCTGTTGGGTAGAGCTCAGAGGGCTTGCTGATGGATTGCAATGGGGGCTGTGAGGGAAAGAGGGGAATCAGAAAGTCATTGTGTGAGATAAAGGCAACCTATAAAGGCATGTGAAAATGCCTTCCAGCATATGTCTAGTGAGCAATAATTGTTATTTCTATTTGTAATTTCTTCTGTTTTCCCTGGGAATTTGATCATTTTTGGATCAAATGACTCAGGTTAGTTCTTGGTGCTAATTAATGTTGACCACAGCCAGAACTCCCCAAGAGCACATCTGTAGTGGAACAAATTTGCCTGTTACTTGCTACAGCAAAGGAGACCATACTAGGAAGCAACTCAGGATTTAAACTTGTGTCACGTGATTCTGTGGAGTGTTTAAAGAAGCAGGGTACTTCTCTGGATTTGATACTGTCAGGAAATAAAATTAAACCTATGCTTAGATAACAATAATTTTTATCTGGGAGATGAGAGAGAAATGGAGTGGGACTAAAGATGTAATTAGTAAAAAGGCAGTGGTCACTCATGTTAGCTGAAAGAGGGAGACATTTGTTTATTTTCATGTTTTTCCCAGTATCCTTGTTTTTGTCTGTACTCAGACATAATTTGAGAGGAGTTTTACCTCTGTCTCACTCTATCATGATCCCAGAGTGACCTCATCTGATGTTGGTGTTCTGTGAAATTGTATCTTTAGTAGAACATCAGGGTCTTGATGTTAGTGCCAGCTGATGGCTTTCAGAGATTTTTTTTCTAATTCTCACTTTTGGTCAAGGGCAGATAAAGTTAGGTCACAGGACATTAATCTGTGATGTTGAGATTTTCACCATTACTGAAATTCTGCTTGTCAGGAGGTTGTCCAGAGAATATCATTTGTACTCGAACAAGTTAGCACTTTGTGCTCCTTTGATTGCAGGATACATTGTTGAATGATCTGACGTGACAGTGGTTGTGCATTAGACAATGGTTGTCTCTGTACAGGATGTCCCAGTCAAGTGGGATATAGGCAATTATGAAAGATAAAATTAGTCTTCGTAGTAAGCTGTAAAGTCAGGGGCCAGATGACTAAACGCAGGCCAGGAAAACATGTCCTGAAGTCCAGGTGGGTCTCCTCTAGGGATGCAGGTCATGCCCCTTTCTTTTAGTCTAATCACAGACTCTTCCATCTCTCCAATTGTACTTATGTTGACAAAGTAAGGAGTATTTACTATAGCATAAATTTGGCCTTAGCTAGTTTAGAACTGAACTAGTTTCTTGGGGCCTTCAGAGTAGAGGTAGTGTGTACATAAAAATAATACTGTAAGGAGCACAGATTCTATTGAAAATAGTAATTTTTTACAGAAAAGAAACCCTTTTCTAGTTTTACTCAATTTATATATTATTCATGTAGCCATTTTTAGTACATGAATTTTCAATTCATGTACTAATAACCCTCATGACTGTATTTAGACGTATACAGATATACAAATATAAGACATAATCAATATATTATAACTATAGATTTAAAATATAATTAACCTATTGATATATTTCAAAATACTATATATATTATATTGGACTTATCGTTAAAATTTTTTCCATCATTCACATATATTTAAATGATTATTTCATTAATGAGTGAAATGGCATGAAAGAACTTGATCCTTGAATGATAATACATATATTTCTGACACTTTATCAAATTAGAAAACATATTTCTAAATAAAACGAAAAGACAGTCCTCAGAAAGGGAGAAAAATAATTGCAAATGATGTGACGGACAAGGGCTTAATTTCCAAAATATACAAATAGCTCATACAACTCAACATCAAAAAAACAAACAACCTAATTGAAAAATGGGCAGAAGACCTAAATACACATTTCTCCAAAGAAGAAATACAAATGGCCAATAGGCACATGAAAAGATGCTCAACATCACTAATCATTAGAGAAATGCAAATCAAAACTACAATGAGGTATCACCTCACACCAGTCAGAATGGGCATCATTAAAAAGTCTACAAATAACAAATGCTGGAGAGGGTGTGGAGAAAAGGGAACCCTCCTACACTGTTGGTGGAAATGTAAATTGGTACAGCCACTCTGGAAAACATTATGGAGGTTCCTCAGAAAACTAAAAATAGAATTACCATATGATCCAACAATCCCACTCCTGGGCATACACCAGACAAAACTCTAATTCAAAAAGATGCATGCACCCCTATGTTCATAGCAGCACTATTCACAATAGCCAAGATATGGAAACAACCTAAATGTCCATGAACAGATGAAGGGATAAAGAAGATGTGGTACATATATAAAATGGAATACTACTCAGCCATAAAAAAGAACAAAATAATGCCATTTGCAGCAACAAGCATGCAACTAGAGATTACCATACTAAGTGAAGTAAGTCAGAAAGAGAAAGACAAATATCATATGATATCACTTATATGTGGAATCTAAAATATGACACAAATGAACCTATCTATGAAACAGAAACAGAATCACGGACATAGAGAACAGACTGGTGGTTGCCAAGGGGGAGGGGGTTGGGGGAAGGATAGAGTAGGAGGTTGGGGTTAGCAGGTGTAAGCTTTTATATATAGAATGGATAAACAACAAGGTCCTACTGTACAGCACAGAGAACTATATTCAATATTCTATGATAAATAGAATACTAAAAAAAGAATGTATATATTTATATAAAAAAAGAAAACATATTTCTTTCATGCTTGGAAATAAGCCAGAAATCATTATAATTCTGGACTTATCATCAGAATACACTGATTTTAATAAGCAAACAATCAAATCACATCCATCTAGGAAACTCCAAAGGCCCCAAGAGAGGCAGCCAAGGACCCTAAATGAGGGCCCATATCTGAGTTACATGGTGATACAAAGAGGGGGCTGTAGAAGCCTAGTGTGAGCTGGAAGCGGGCAGCACTGTGAAGAGCCCAGGTGCACACGACCCTGAGATGGGCTCTGGTTGGAAACATGTAGAATTAGAAGACAGAATAAACAAAGGAAAGGGTTTGGATTTGATAAAAGTACATAAATCCAAGTGTAATTATGGAGGGACCTTCTGGGACCTCACAGTGTATCATTTCTCCTGCTGATGCTACTCAACTCATTGTAGGTGGAAAATCATGTAGCTCTAATTGTCTTTCCTCCATCACTCTAGGGAGGAGACCATGAACTGGCAGAAACAGACTCACTTTCTAGCACCTTAGGTGAGCTGACCTTGAATAGCTGCCACACTGAAATTGTGTAATTCTTACAGCAACCTGAGTAGTAGATACTATGGTGATCTTCTTTTTCTAAAAAAAAGGTTTACATTTTAGAATTTAAAAAAAATTATTTATTTTTATTTTTGGCTGGGTTGGGTCTTCGTTGCTGCACGCGGGCTTTTTCTAGTTGCGGCGAGCGGGGGCTACTCTTCGTTGCGGTGTGCAGCCTTCTCATTATGGTGGCTTCTCTTGTTGCAGAGCACGGGCTCTAGGTGCACGGGCTTCAGTAGTTGTGGCACGTGGGCTCAGCAGTCGTGGCGCATGGGCTTAGTTGCTCCACGGCATGTGGGATCTTCCCAGATCAGGGATTGAACCCGTGTCCCCTGCGTTGGTAGGCGGATTCTTAACCACTGCACCACCAGGGAAGTCCCCACTATGGTGATCTTGATGTTCCACAGGAGAAACCTGAAAGTTAGAGCAATTAGTATCTTGCCCACATGCACAAATCTCGTGAGTGAGCTAGCCAGCCGTGAACGCAGGTGGGCTGACTCTAGCGTCCACACTCCTAACCCCCATGCTCTCATGTCACCTCTTGTTGTGGGTCTTTCCCCCCAAATCACAGTCCTTTTGCAAGTGTCCCATGTTAGTGGGGAATCAGGGTTGACTTTGACTCTGAGGTTTTCATGCAGAACAACTGAGTGGGTTGTGGTGTTGCTTCCTAAGGTGAGGAAGACAGGAGTGGGCCAGGTCTGGGGAAGGGAGTGAATCAACATTTCTGTTAAGCTTAAGATGCTTATCAGACAGCCAAGTGGAGAGCTGAGTCAGCAGTTGGATTTATAAGACTGGAAAGACTAAGGACAGGGACTTACAAAATTTATTGTCCCCCACAAAAGCTCTTTTCTACTCCATCATGAATTTCAAGAGAGAGATACTGAGAGAGAGGAAGCATGGCAAAATGGTAGAACATTAACATTATTGAATATAAGAGATAGGTACACAGGTGTTCACTGTATTCTTTTTCTTTTGGTAATGTTTGAAATTTTTCCTAACAAGATGTTACCTGTGAATTCTTTATTGAATCTGTCCTCCCCTCTCCTTGTGCCCTCACGTTCTTTGCTGGTTTGGATTCCAGGCAGAACACTTGGGGAGGCTCTGCCGTGTGCTGTGTGGTGTTGCTGGTGGAGCCATGGTTACAGGGGAGCTCTTGAGGCTGGGCTTCAGGGCCGTGTTGGGCTGTGACCCTCTGTGACACTCTCCTTGGAGGCTGTCCTCAGGAAGGTGAGCAGGGAGGTGACTGTGATATCTGGTGGCCTGAGGCCAGGCTCTGACTTCCTTCAGTTCTCTGGGAGTTAGTGACATGTGCAGCCATGGTCAGATTTTTCATAGATCTCATACTTTTATATGGAAATCATTCAGAAATTTTTATTCAGCTAAAAGTTGGCTTTATGGCAGGAGATACAATTTTGTTGGTACAAAACTTGCCCCATTGATTCAGGAAAAATGTAAATCCACTGACAACCTTAGCTCTGATAAAAAGGAGTGTGGGAAGCTGTAGTCCCCTTCAGGGGACTCAGTAGGGCACTCTGACCTCCAGAATCAGCCATCAGGAGCCACATGTAGGAAAGCCATGCTGAATTGAAGAGGACCCACTGATTGGTGTAGGGAACCATATGCCATAACTGAGGCCATACAGGTGGGCTAAGAGAGAGAGAAGGCAATGTGGTAGGAGTAGAGGACATACTTCCTCATGGAACACACTAGTGCCTTTGGGACCTACTGGAGCTCCATCTCAAATAGACTGCCTCCACTTGATGATGGGGAGCTGCAGCGCATTCAAGTGCCGTCCATGCTTGCGGGCACTGTGCCTGCATGGCAGCCTGGACCTATGGCAGAGCCTCCTCTTGTTCTGGAACCCACTCAAAACTGGGAGGGTGGGACTCCCCTGGTGGTGCTGTGGTTAAGAATCCGCCAATGGAGGGGACACGGGTTCGATCCCTGGTCTGGGAAGATCCCACATTCCATGCAGCAACTAAGCCCGTGTGCCACAACTACTGAGCCCAAGTGCCACAACTACTGAAGCCCGCGCGCCTAGAGCCTGTGCTCCGCAACAAGAGAAGCCACCACAATGAGAAGGCTGCGCACCACAACGAAGAGTAGCCCCCGCTCGCCGCAACTAGAGAAAGCCCGTGTGCAGCAACGAAGACCCAACACAGCCAAAAATAAATAAATAAAATAAATAAATTTATTAAAAAAAACTTGGAGGCTTTCGGATCACTGGGTAAATGGGCTGGAATAACACTCCCAAATGAGGTATAAATTGCCTCCAAAATCCAAACAGACTCACTAGGGATTGCGTTTTATCTTTGTGGTCGGAGGGGCCAGATGCAGCAATATGCCCTTCACCTTGGAAGGGATATACCGACATGCCCCAGACCACTGGACCCCTCAATTTTTTACTGAGGTAGAAAGGCCCTGATTTTTAGTGGGATTTATTTCCTATCTCTGGCAGGAAATATCAATGGGTCTAGAGTAGTCACTACTTCCTCTCAACAGATCCAGTTAACATAAATATTGTCAATGCAATGAACCAGAATGATGTTCTGCAGAGTGAAAACAGTGACCAAGATCCCTATAGACTAGGGCTGGAGAGTTGATACCCCTGAAATAGGAGAGCGAAAGAAAATTACTGGCCTTCTCAGCTGAAAGCAAACTACTTTTGATGGTCTTTATTAACAGGTGAAGAGAAAAAAGCATTTGCCAGATCAATGACAGCTTATCAGGTATGAAGGGATTTGTTGATTTGCTCCAGCAATGACACTATATTGGGAATAGCAGCTGCAACTGGAGTCACCACCTGATTAACTTTATGCTAATCCACTGTCATTCTGTTTACTGCACAGGCCAAATCAGCCAGCTGAATGGGGATGACTGGGGATGGATACGTGGGAATCACCACGTATTGCAGTGATACTGATCTCTGCAATACCTCTAGGAATGAGATGTTGCTTTTGGCTTACTATTTTCATGGGTAGAAGCAGTTCCATTAGCTTTCACCTGGATTTTCGTATCATAATAGTCTGAGCATAAAAATAAAAATGGCTGCTGCTTCATTTTAACCCTCCAAATCTCACATAAAAATGTCTTTTGAGGTGTACCTTAACCAGAAACATTTCTGGGAATTCTGGGAGACATGGTTCAGCCTAGCCAAGTTGAACTGTTTAAAAACATTTCAAAATAAACTACAGATATCTTTACACTTCAGCATGCTTTTTCAAATTACGACATTCTATTCTCTAATTATATGCCATTGTGGTACTTTGTTATGCCCATTTCACAGATGAAGAAACTAAAGCACAGAGAGAAGGGAATGTGTCCAAGTTACACAGTAAGTGGTGGGGCTGGAGTTTATATCCGGCTCCGTCTGGCTCCAAAATCTGTGCTCATTCTACTATTCTCATATTTGCCAAGCTGTAGGATGTGCATATCTGATGGTATTTAAAAGGACTTTGCATGGCACGTGGACATGATGTAAAATCACATAATAAAAAACTTATTCCCTTTTTAATTATGCTTATTATTATGTCAAAGAAAAAGTCTCAGGTTAATACCAGTGTGTTTCTAACACCTCTCATCTCTGTAACATTTTCTTTTTTTCGGCTGCATGGCATGTGGGATCTTAGTTCTCCAACCAGGGATCGAACCTGCACCCCCTGTAATGGAGGTGCAGAGTCTTAACCACTGGACCCCCAGGGAAGTCCCTGTAACATTTTCTTATCTCACTTTAAAAAAAGAAAAATCAGGCCTCAGGTTTAGAGCCTTGCAGATAACAGTATCCCTAATATAGATACATATAGAGAGTCCAAAGCTGGGGGAGCTTGCTAAGGAGATATATATATATATATATATATATATATATAAAATATAATTTATTTATTTAAATTTGCAGATTTCCTTACTTAAGTAGAAAAGGAAAAAGAGTAAGTTTCCAAAAGGAAAACAATGAGTTCATTAATTTTATGCTAGTACAGGTAAAAACTGTAGCCCAAATTGTGCATTTGGTATGTGAATTACTAAAGTTTCAGGACACTCTTCTCAACTGTGCTGCTTTTCACTAGACAAATCACTTCCCTTGAGAAAACATGTTTTATCCATAGCCTCAGTGAATGAGCACCACTAAAATATTAATTATCTGAGCATTCTTAAGCATAACTGAATCAGCTTCAATTTGCCTAGACAGATAGACATTTTAGTGGTTCATAGCAAAATGTAATAAACTGAATAACTGTAGGCTTTAATGTAATCTCACACAATCCTATTACATCCCAATTACTTTTTTGACCTTTTTAGGATAGTTCTTGACTTAAAAACACACACAATCTGCAGTTCTGAATGTCTTCTTTCTGTGCTAAGCCATGAAATCAATAGATCAGAAAGAACTAATATCTTGCCATATCTTCCATTTGTAATAATGCTGTCCCAGGAAAGGCATAATGCATGCTTCCCAGGCATAATAAATGTTTACTGAGCATTGTTTGTGAAAAGCTCCTTGCTTTTCACTCTCATGAGTTTCAGGACCTTAATAACATATTTTATTTCCCTTAAATTAATAAACAAATTCAGGGTCAATCCTATTGCTGCAACAGAAAAGGTGGGAGAGTGGCTGAGTTAGACATAGATCTGCCGCTGGAAAGAAACTCCTCTTGAAAGTAGGTTTCTAACGTTTAGAGGTAAATGACAGTGTCAGTTATACAGCCCAGGTAGAATTATCAAGAATTATACCATCTCCACATAGAATGATCAGCATGAAGTCCAGTTGTCCCCAGCCACTTCCACATAAACAATGAGTTTGCCAAATGATTATAATATTAATAAATTAATGCACTCATTCAAAATTAAATAACCAAACTACCATTTATTGAACATCTATTATGTACCAGGTTCAAAGCTATATTTGGGGTAAACAAAGCTGTGTAAGACATGCTAACCGCCCTCTGGAGACTCCTGGTTTAATAAGGATGAAAGCTAGACTAAATAAGTCCCGGTAAAATGAGATAGGGGCAAAAATAGAGGAGAGTGCCAGATATGGTGGAGGCACAGAGGAGGCTGTGGTCTGCTCTACTTGGAAGAGGCAGGGAGCACTTCATAGAGGGGGAGGGGGATGGGTAGGGTCCCAAAGGCTGAGGAGGGGTTACAGAAGCTCTAAACAAAGGCAAAGGAAAGTCATTTTGAAGTGGAAACTGATTCTAAGGAGGAGGATTAATTCTAAAGTTACTGAAATATGTTCTAAAATCATTACTCTTTGGGAATGATTATTTTTAAGGTTTATTATGACTGCATTCATTTGCGGCTTACAGAAAGCCCAATTAACAGTGCTCTAAATAGGTAAAGATTTATTTGTTTCAAGCAATAAGAAGCGTAATGTAGGCCAGGCTAGGTCTGGTACAATAGTTCAGGGATGCATCTGTAAATCAGGCTCTTTTCATCTTTTTCTTCCACTAGCACTAGTGTATAGCCTTTGTCCTTACATTTGTGCCTCATGGTCACATGTTGCAGCTTCAGGCTCATGTCCACATCACAAGCAGGAAGATAGAAGAGGGAATGAAAGGGGGAAGGGATATTACAGCTGAATCTATTCTTTTAAAAAAGCTTTTCTGAAAGTTCCTCCTAGAGACTTCAACTAACATCATAGGCCAGAACTTGCTTATATGACCATCTCATCTAAGTGCAAGACAGTATGAAAATGAAGAATATTAGCTTTCCAGTCCATGATTGAGGAAGGCAAGCAAGAAGGGAGCTGTGGACAGTTTGTGAATAGCTAATGTACAACATTTAGCACAAAGGTCTTGCAGGGGAAACAGTTCTAAACCAAAATCATGCAATTTTAGCCCTAAAATTAGTTCTAAAGGAGGTCTAACTAAACATCAAAAGGAGGAGAAAACATCTCCTTTAAGTTCTTCGTTTTGTAGATGAGACAACTCAGGCCCAGAGAGGCTAAGGGACTTGCTCAGGATCGCATAGGTAGCTAGTGATAGAGCTGAACTAGAACTCAGTTCACCTGGTTTCCAGTCCTAGGCCTTTTCTCGTGTACACTGAAATGATGTGCTGAACTTTGAGTATAGTTTACATGGATCTCAATTCAAACTGCAATTACAAAATATTGAAAGTGTCTCTAATTATTATAACCGGAAAAGAAAAACAACAGTTATAAGAAATAAAAAATCTCAAAGAAACTGAAAACTTAAGATACATGAGCAAATATTAATAAAATAGTTCAATGTGTACTTGGTATCTTTTTTTTTATTACGGTATAGTTGTTTTACAAATGTTGTGTTAGTTTCTACTGTACAGCGAAGTGAAGTAGAGTTTCTTGTGCTATACAGTGTACTTGGTATCTTACTTATCCCTGGAGAAGAGATGAAAGACCATGATTTATATTGTGCAAGAATAAAACCTCCCAACTTCTGAGGAAGAAAGATCTAAACCAAACCTGGTTTTTCCAAGCAGAATTCAACTAGCCTAGAAAGCGTTCGTCAAATCTTTCTCCTAACCCTTCTTCAGATCTGTAAAAGCAAGATGATATTCTTCTACAAGAAAGCTATTTTCAGTCCTGTGGAGCCTATTTCTGATGACAGCACTCCTGCTTATCACAGAATGTCTACAGGCTTGTCAAACAGTAGTTTGAAGAGGGGAGGATAATGAATGAGAAAAGTATTCCACAAAGACATTTTTCTTCCTTTTGCAATGAGAAAAGCCTGTTGTCAGATTATTGCCTCTTACCTAAAGGAAGGCCACTGAACATCCACACTGCAATTTAAACCATGGAGAACACAGGTTGTCTTATTAAAACGTATGTAAACGCTGATTTGGAAAGAAAACTATACAAACATGTTGTAATGACTCAATAAGGAAGCAAGTATGCCAAATATTACCTTCCACTTCTAAACATTTTGAGAATGAAACATAAGAGATGCATGATTACACATTTCTATAAATTTTATCCATCAAGACGTTCATGCAAGTGGTTGCTCAGATAACCTCTGTCTAAAGTCTGTTGTTTTGATGTGAGTCAAGTATGTTGGTGGCTTATTCTTAAGTCTGTCTTTAGAGATTTTTCTCATTTTGTGATATTTTGTGTTTTCAAGTAATATTTTAAAATTTGTTCAAGTTATCTTAATGTCTGCTCTGAATGCCACCATCTTGAACCCATATGGCAATTAGTGGCCTCCTTAGTCGTATCACTAATGTGGGTGGAACGTTATTATAATTCTATAGTATAAAAAATCATATTTTCTTGTGCTTAGCATATGGTAAGCACCCAGATATCTACTAATTGAATCAATTTTTATGTGTCTTTTCATCATTCAAGCTATACATACATGGCAGTGAAATACTGTGCTTCATCTGACCTAACCCTATGTAGAATTCTTGGCCATCTTTGAGTGTGGCCACATTCTCCCCATCTCAGTGAAGTGAAGCCATTGAAGGAGTTCAAAGTATAAATGGGCTGTATATGTTATTTTTGTCATATGGATAACAGCAAGAATAAATGACCTCATCAATCACAATCATAGGATCCTGAGGATGCAGAGTACGGTAGACAATTAGTGGCTATTAGTAAGTTAAAAGTGCCTGAGTTTCAGCCCTCCAATTCACTAGTATGCATTTAAAAAACTCAGTTTATTAATCACTGTCATACCTTTATTATTTTTCTGTATGGTTTCCCAAGGCTCCATCAGCTTCTCTTTGCAGGAAGCAGTTTCTTCATGTCAAAACCTCCTCTATTTGGCTGTGCTGGGGTCATCTCGGTCCTATGGGTTCCAAGCCAGCCCAGACTCCCCTTGCCTCATGGAAAGGTGCCCTTTGCTGCCTATGGTCCTTGGCTGGGACCATTCCATGCCTTCTGAAGCTCTAAATAGACAGAGTCAGGTGTCCATCTCTTACTTTCCCCAGCAGGCATCTTGATACTTAGACAAAGAGGTCCATGGCCCAGAAAACCAGCTCTGCACAGCAACAGGGCTGGGGAAATGAGCCTTCCAGGCCACAGAGGTCCTGCCTGCTCTTCTCCCCACAGGGACCTCAGCTCCTTGTATTTACATATGGAAAAGAGGCCCCTTCAGTGTTCAGAGCTGCCAAATGAATACCTGTTACTAGGTGACTTCTGTTTATAGCCAGAAGCTTCTGACAGCTTTGAAAACAACAAAAGCACAAAACAAAACAAAAAACCCATTTCTAGAACTTTTGACTTCTTTCATTTAATCAAGAAATATTTACAGAACACCATGATGTACAGAACACTGTTCTATACCAATGTATTTCAAATCTTTTTAATGGAGAAAAATATTTTTCATTGAAACCCACTCCACACACACACACACACACACACACAGTGAAACAAAGTTTCCTTTACTGAAACTTATCCTTAAAAGTGGGTATATCCTTAATATGCTGCTATTTGTTATTCCTTCCTATTTGCTTCTGTTTTATACTATTTCATTAATAAAAAGGTGGTCAGGCCACTAAGTTGATTTGTACTACTGATTGTGAACTGCAAATTGAATAACACAGCTATAGGGGACACAAAACCCTTCTGATGGGCTAACATAGCTCCAGCCACATAATAGATGCTCAATAAATATTAGTTGATGTACATGATCCCTTCTCCTAAGGGTTTTATAATCCCTATAAGACATTAAAAATAAGGATACCATATAAGAATTAATGAGCTGAACCTATTGTGGTAATCGTTTCGCAATGTATGTAAATCAAACCATCATGCTGTATACCTTAAACTTATACAGTGATGTATGTCAATTATTTTTGAAAAAAACTGGAAAAAAAATTAATGACCTAAATCAGCTAATGAATTGTGTCACAAGGAGGTAGTATAAGATTAAGAAAGGAAAAAGTGGGGGCTTCCCTGGTGGTGCAGTGGTTGAGAGTCCGCCTGCTGATGCAGGGGACACGGGTTTGTGCCCCGGTCCGGGAAGATCCCACATGCCGCGGAGCGGCTGGGCCTGTGAGCCATGGCTGCTGAGCCTGCGCGTCCGGAGCCTGTGCTCCGCGATGAGAGAGGCTACAACAGTGAGAGGCCCGCGTACCGCAAAAAAAAAAAAAAAAAAAAAAGGAAAAAGTGGTATAGATGGTAATTTGTGTTAAACTAATAAATGGTTATCCCTTGCAATATAAATATAATTTAGTTTTATGATTAAAAACCCAATTCTCGGTATCAATTTTCATTTGGTCTTTACTTGTGAAACATTTATGCCGTATCTAGACAAGTCAGTCAGTACAGTAAAGGGAGAAAAAGGAGCACAGTGATAAACTGTACTTTTATTTTGCCTCCAAATCCAATGGGTAATACGTTATTGAAATATGTGCGGCTTTAATTTTATTTATTTATTTATTTGGCTGCATTGGGTTTTGTTGCTGCACGAGGGCTTTCTCTAGTTGCGGCGAGTGGGGGTGACTCCTCGTTGCAGTTCACAGGCTTCTCATTGCAGTGGCTTCTCCTTGTTGCGGACAGTGGGCTCTAGCACGCAGGCTTCAGTAGCTGTGGCACACGGGCTCAGTAGTTGTGGCTCACTGGCTCTAGAGTGCAGGCTCAGTAGTCGTGGCACATGGGCTTAGTTGCTCCACGGCATGTGGGATCTTCCTGGACCAGGGATCAAACCCGTGTCCCCTGCGTTGGCAGGCAGATTCTTAACCACTGAGCCACCAGGGAAGTCCCTGTTCTGCTTTAATTTTAGATCTTGGTAAATGAAGAGACATTTGAATTTTTCAAGTTCTTCACTGTATAACATGGGATAGCCCAGTAAATGAACTTTGATATGCAAATATCTCCAATCTGAGTAGGTTTCCTTAAAGTAGTTTAAAGATATAGAAAATTAATTTTGCTCAGAGACCCACAAAGATTTAGCAGTAAAGCGTTAAGACGGTAGTTCCCAAACTTCGTTGCACATTGGAATTACCTGGGAAGTTTTTACAAATTGTACAAATGCCTGACTTCCACCCACAGTGATGCTGATTTAACTACATGGGGTGCAACCTGGCATAGGATTTTAATGTGAAATGAAGTGTGAGAATTGTGTTAAGGGGATTGCAGCCATCCCTCTAGCCCAAGAATCCTTCAATATCTTATGGTGATCATTTGTCCTTGCCTTGGCGAAGGTGTAAAAATGAAAATGTCTCAGTTACAAATATCTCTTTTTTAGGATAGATGAGATATTTGAGAGAAAGTATTGTTGTTGTTGTTGTTTTAAAATTTATCATATTTATTTTTGACTGCATTGTGTCTTCGTTGCTGCACGCGGGCTTTCTCTAGTTGCAGCGAGCGGGGGTTACGCTTTGTTGTGGTGCATGGGCTTCTCATTGCAGTGACTTCTCTTGTTGCGGAGCATGGGCTCTAGGCGCGTGAGCTTCAGTAGTTGTGGCGCACGGGCTCAGTAGTTGTGGCTCACGCGCTCTAGAGTGCATGCTCAGTAGTTGTGGCGCACGGGCTTTGTTGCTCCGTGGCATGTGGGATCTTCCTGGACAAGGGCTCAAACCCGTGTCCCCTGCATTGGCAGGTGGATTCCTAACCACTGAGCCACCAGGGAAGCCCAAAAGTGGTGTTTTGATTTTTAGATTATCTGGTTAATCCCTCTCTTTGTTAACCTAGGAAAGTAAGAGTTGACTATGTGGGTATGAGAAAAGTATTTACTAAAAGCTATCATAAAATCCCAGAGCAGCAGAATTTTACATTTGCTCCAAGGTGATCTCATATTTTTGATACACTGGGAGGAATTTTATGGAGGGAAGTGAACATTGTGTGAAAAAAGGGGGCTTGGGAGATGCTTATGAAAAAATGTTTGTTAAAGTCACATAAAAGTGCAAAATAATTGGGTTTTTATTGAATCAGGTGGGTTGGTCCATTTAATAGAGATGGGAAAAACTACAAAAGGAAGGCAATCTAAAGTCAAAAATTGAGATTGATATTTTGAAAAATAGTAGTAAATTTTGAATATTGCCTGGGGGTTAATCACTCCAGATTCTTTTAATATGTTCATTTAGCCATTACAGAGTGGCATGCCTTAATGCATACACAGCGGGATCACTTATTTGGCAATGAAAATGAAGGGCTAAGTCAGTTGTTTTCAGAACTGGCTGAACATTAGAATGACGTGGGGAGTTTTGAAAAGTCCCCAGACCTCGGGCTGCACCCCAGATCAGTCACATCAGCACCTCTGTGATGGGGCCAGGTCCTGGCACTGGTGACTGCAATGTACACCCATGGGTGAGAGCCCCTGTACCAAGTAAAGAACACCGTAGATGTTGAATACAGTCCTCTCCTCCTGTCATTAGAGAATAAATGGCATTACTGGGGTGTGTCTGCACAGTTACAGTGGAGTTCTGGAATTTGGAGGATTTTCTGAAAGAACACATGAGGCTTCCTAAAATAATTTCTTCCTAGAGCACTTTTGTGAGAGGGGTTCATTATTAAAAATCTTGTTTTACAGACAGTTCAAAAGGTGATCCTCAAGATTAGGGACTCTAAGATAGCCAGAACCTACACACCTGTGGGGTTTTTATATATAAGTATGGTTTGGGTGGGGAGGGACAGGGATGCAGTACATTTCTACTTGTGTGCTAACTCTGAATGATTTGGTGGTGATTTCCTGGAACATGGTGTGAGAGAGAGATCCTGAGGCCAAGTCGAGCTTCAGCAGAACAAGTACTTGGATGGCTTATGAGGTCTATTACAGATGCGGAAGTGAGCTGTGGAAACATTTATGCTACGTTTTTCCTACCTTGGGTATCAGAAAAAGAGCTGGAGCTGTACGGTCAGAAAGGGATAAATGAGAATTCAAGTTCTGCCTTTGTGGTGATTTCAGAATATGTCATAGATTCTTTGACACACTTCCTCTAAAAAAGTGGAGTCTCTTTCTCCCTCCATTGAATGTGGGTTGTACTCAGAGATTTGCTACTAACAAATAGAATGTGGTTGAAGTGATGCTGTGGGTAACCAAATGGATAACTTCCATTTCATTCTCTGTATTTTGGATCGCTAACTCTGAGGGAAACCAGATGCCATGTCATGAAGACACTCATCAGCCCATGAAGAGGCCCACACGGGGAGGAACTAAGGCTTCCCACCAACAACTAGCACCAGTGTGTGAGCCCCCTTGGAAACAAATCCTCCAGTCCCAGTCAAGCCTTCCAATAACTATAGTCCCAGCTGACAGCTTGACCAAAACCTCATGACAAATCCTAAGCCAGAAGTACCCATCCAAACCATTTCCCAACTCCTTACCTACAGAGACTGTGGGAGATAATTAATGTTTATCATTGTTTTAAGCTACTAAGTTTTGGGGGTAATTTAATATGTAGCAACCAATATAGCTATTTAGTTACTTTATTCTCCAAGTTTTGGTTTCCTCATCTGTAAAACGGAGATAACAAATATCTCATAATGTTTTGAAGATAAAGTGAGTTGACAGTAAAATCTATCATTTACTGAGTACATCTGAGTACTATTACATGATCTTGCACTGTATTAGCCCATGAATCCTTTCAGGGTGTAACAAACCAAAGCTTTTGGAATGTAGGCTGAGCCATACAAGCAATCCCTAAGCATTGTGAAAAGAGGGTATTTTCAGTGATATCTGTGCTCCTCTTGCATTGTATAAAGTCTGTTTTTAGCAACGTGTATTTCTTAATATCTTAAGTGGAGAGAACTCAGACCCAGGCATTAGATTTAAATGTTCTCTTCCACATGTGAGGAAGTCCCTGTATTGTGAGAGTTCAGAGGAGGCGGGAGTTGAGCATTTGGGGAAAGCTGATCACCCATCATTATGAGAACAAGGAACCACTACATGATGGCTGGGAATCTAGGGAGCTGCCTTGTCTACAGCTTTGAGGTTTTGCTGTCAGGAAGACCTGGATTCAAATATCAGCCTTTCCCTTAATGTCTATGTTATTTTGGTCAAATAATTCAAACTCTCTGAGCTTCTAGTATTTTATCTATGAAATGTGAATACTAATATCTACTTTATAAGATTGTTGTGAGATGTATTGAATTTAAGTACGAAAAAGTACCTAGTACAATCTTGGTACTTAATAGGTGGTCAATAGATGTAAATATTTTTTCTCTTGGGCCTCAAGTGGAGGTCAGTCCATGTAATACTCCTACGAGGTATTATTATCATCCCTATTTTATAAGTGAGGAAACTGAGGCCAGAGGCATCAACCCAAGGTCACATAGCTGATTAATGGGGTGGTCAGAATATGAACCCAGTCAGTCTTGCCCTTAAATAAAACACATATTTCCACCTCATTATTCCTTTCATGGAGCAAATATGTATGTGTATGTGACTTAAGTTTCTCTATTAGAAGAAAGTAAGATCTAAATAAATAGGCAAAGAGTAGTTTTAAAAATATATAGAAAGTATTTTTTCATATTTGCAGCTTCTGGGTGGTTTTGGTTTCCAACCATGTTTCTGATTTACTCATGTAGGATTTTCTCTTTCCTCCTCAGGTTTCTAGCTCTTTCCTGTGTTTTGGCCACTAGAAATTTCTTAGGGAATCTGCTTTGAAAGATTGGTGCATGAAAACTTGGGAACCCAGTGTACAGCAGTTAGAGGGAATTAGTATAAAAGGAAATGCATATCTGGGCTGAATTCCATGAGTGCCTCTCTGTACCCTGAGCTAAGAGCTGCAGACAAAGGTCTAGCTAGGGTGAGCTGTCTGGTTGAGGAGCTCAGTGAGGTTACAGCTTGGCCACATGCTTTTGCTTCTGTGAAACAGATTTTTCTCCTAGACTTTTCCCCCTGAGGATAAGGGATAAGGTCACGGGGTTCTTTTCTAACTTCTTTAAGAAGAGAGCCCAGATTCCCCGCACTGACGCAGAAATGGCTTCCTGTTAGGGAAGTCTGTGTTCTTCAAACTAGGGATCTTGTTTGTTAACAAAGCGGAAGAGGAATGCCAGCTGGCCACTCAGGTGGGCCTCCTCTCAGGTGGGGGTCAAGGTTTATAAATCTAGAAATGTCAATCTCCGGGCACACTGAAAAAATGTGTTCATTCATATACTTCAGCCAGTATTTATTGAGAGCCTACCATATGCCAGGCGTAGCACTGAGAACTGGGTAGAAGCCAAAGTGGTAAATTAGTAATATATGATGAAAAACATGATCTTCACCGGGCTAGAATGTGTCGGTGATGGTCTACTCATCCCATGTGTACTTGAAAAAGGTGAAATACATATCACAAGGATGCAACTTTTCCTTCATCTGTTACTCTGAGACTACTTCCAGCCAGCTCTTAGCTCTCCTGGTTCCTCAGCTCCCCTCCCACATTTGGCTCTAGACGTTGGCTCCTGAGGCTCTCTGACCAAGAGGGTGGACTTAATTTTGGCCTCAGAACCTCCCCCAGGAAGCGTTTTGATACTCATCCTCCAAAACATGCAACCCTGTTCAAGGCCTGGTTGGCTCTGAGGATCGGTGGCAGGCTCCCATTGACGGTACATGATTTGAATTTGTTATACTTCAATAAAAAGTGCAAATGAATTATTAGGTATGAAGTGACTAGAACTGGTACTACAGCCTTGGTTGTAACTGTCCCATGTGACACTGGCATCAAAACACAGAACTGCCTATACAGAATATGAATATAGAGTTCATCATGAAGGCAAGAATCCCAATAATCTAATAAAAGTCCAATTTTTGCCATAGTGACATGGTTATTTTAGGAGCAAAGAAATTTAACTCCCCTCTTTGCCCTGGAGGAATTCTTTTCAGCCCATTCAGCCCAGAATCATATTAGTTTGAGAGCTAGCTGTTACCCATGTGACCGTATCTGAGCTGCAGTTTCCTCACCTTTTTTTTGTTTTTTAAACATCTTTATTGGATTATAATTGCTTTATACTGATGTGTTAGTTTCTGCTTTATAACAAAGTGTATCAGTTATACATATACATATGTTCCCATATCTCTTCCCTCTTGCGTCTCCCTCCCTCCCACACTCCCTATCCTACCCCTCTAGGTGGTCACAAAGCACCGAACTCATCTCCCTGTGCTATGCAGCTGCTTCCCACTAGCTATCGGTTTTACATTTGGTAGTGTATATATGTCCATGCCACTCTCTCGCTTTGTCCCAGCTTACCCTTGCCCCTCCCCATATCCTCAAGTCCATTCTCTACATCTGCATCTTTATTCCTGTCCTACCCCTAGGTTCATCAGAACCATTTAAAAAAAATATTCCATATGTATGTGTTGGCATACGGAATTTGTTTTTCTCTTTCTGACTTACTTCATTCTGTATGACAGACTCTAGGTCCATCCACCTCACTACAAATAACTCAATTTCGTTTATTTTTACGGCTGAGTAATATTCCATTGTATATATGTGCCACATCTTCTTAAAGGGGAAGATTCATGCCTACTTTGCAGTTTGCAGAGTGGATGTGAGGAGAAATACTGTGATGCCTGTTCCTTGTCTAACACAGTACTGGAACATGCATGTCCACAGTAAGTAGTAGTTTGTTTTCCTCCCTCTCCCGGCCCTGCCTGCTCTTCTTCTCCCTCCTTCCCCTCCCACCGCACCCCCCACCCATTTGCATTCCTCTGTTTTTCCCTCTAAAGGCATCAATGAGTGCGCAGTATGGGTTCACTGGAAGGGGTACCCCATTCCAGATAATGTGGGTAGGGTGCCACACCAGTGCTCACTGTATAGTAAATGTCCAATGATGTAAAAAGGTTATGTCTTGGATTTTCTATAATAAAAAATGCATCCAAAAATAGTTGACTGTGTTTCAACAGCATCCCCTTTCTCTAGACAGTGACCATTCTCTCTCTCCCTCTCTCTTTCTGTCTTTCTCTGCTCCACCCCAACCTCTCTCTTTCTTTGTCTCTTTCAGTTTTTGAACGCTTTAACAACATTTAATGTTTTCTCTCAGACTTTTTTTTTCAAATCTCCCCTTCCATTTCGAGTCTAAACTGGACCTTGCACCTGTAATGCTGGGGTTACAACACAAGTCCCAGCAACGAAAATTGGGAGGGGGGCAGTCAATGAACAGGGCTGTGTGATGATGAGTCAGAGGAACCCTGTCACCTCCTGAGTTATGGGACGGGAGCCCAGTGAACCGATGCCGGCGCTGAAGGGCCCGGCTTCCTCCCGGGGGCTCTGGTCTGTCACCAAGGCTGGACCCTGGCTCAGGGGCACCACCTCTGGTAATTGGCTGATTTGCTCTGATCTCTCCATCCTCCACTTTTTGGCAGCAACACATGTGCAGACAGAATCTAGCAGCTGAGTACTGAACGAAGCCAGGAAAGCAGGGACATCTATATCAACTTCTAAAGGCACTGCTCATTATTATCCTAGGGGGAAATGGAAAAGTCAGCAGCACCATCTTATTGTCTTAAGGGGCTAATTTTCTAATCAGCCAAGGGGAAAATAGTTATGTCCAAACAGATGAAGAGGCACTGGCATGACAGTATGTCTGTTCTTTGGTCATCGGCAAGGAAGGAGGATCTTAAACAAGTCAGCTGGGCAGAGTGACCAGGAAACAGCATGGGTGTTGGACATGGGCAAGTTGGGTTTAGACCCCAGGTCTGTTACTTGCCATCCACGTGTCTGTGACAGACCAGTTAGCCTCTCTGAGCTTCTCCTCTCTCATGTGTAATAAAATGAGGGGGATGGTCACTCATTCCCAGGCTGCAGTGAGGAGTAAGGAGAGGACAGTGAGAATGCCCAGCTCTGTGTCTGATACACGGTTGGGGCTCAAATGTGAGCTTCTGTTCCCTAGACCTAACCTGAACCTGTATTTCTTCTTTCCAGACCCCATGTCAGCATGTATTCAGAAAACAAAATCATTTGCTTAACCCTCCGAAAAATACTTCCTCTTTCTAAACTCTGTGAGGCTAGTCACAGGGAGTGTTAAGCTAAGTCAGGGGAATTAAGTGCATGATCCTCATTCCTACCCAGAGCGGCTCTGGAACCACTCTTCTTCTCGGATAATTTCTGGGTAAAATCAAAACACAGCAGCTCCACCGTGTGCTCTGTAACCCGCAGAGAGGGCCTCGCTATTTCTGGAATGAAGGAAGTGGAAAGCAGGACAAATTCTGTTTGTGCAGGGCCAAAGCTCCCTTCCCCTTGTCTCTCGGCCACGTCCTGGGGGTGTTGTGAGCCAAGGCCGGTACCCCACCGAGGCAGGGCCCCTGGGTGTTGCTGGGCCTCTCCAGGCTGCCATGGGAGGTAGTGGCAAGGCTAGAAGTCACTTTAGTCTTTCCCATTTTGTGCGTTTTAGGACCAAAATGATTGCAGTAACATGATTTATAATCCCCTACATTTTACATTGCCTTTTAATTTCCAGAATATCTCACCCTGCACCATCTCATGATTGTCTCACCAAATTCTCAGACTTTTCAGAGATAGAAGAGGATTAGCCCCATTTTACAGATAAGGAAATAGAGTCAGAGCAGTTAAGAGATTTGCCTTAAATAAGGTTCTACAGCAGGTGATGCTCTTGGCATATCCTCATCTGAGCACAGTGGGTAAGAGCAGAGCTGGGCATCCGACAGAACCCTGCAGAACCATATTCCAGCCCAGCTCCACTGTTTGTTGGTCGTGTGACTTCCAGGTTAGTCATCTTTGCTGAGCCCAAGTTCCGGGAATGGGGAGTAATGATGGTGGCTGCTTCTTTTGGGTGTCCCCGAGGAAGACAGTATCTTTACTCCCCTGGGTCATCTCTGAGGAAGCTTTACAATCCTGGAATGTCTTCGGGGAGGAAGACATTCTCTCTCCTTATCATATGCACTCGCACTCACTCTCTCCAGCTTCCAAGGCTTGTTTGCTATTTTAATCATCTCTGAACAGAGCTTGTCAATGCCTTTGCTCAGAAGACTTGGACCTTGCAGAAATGCCAAGAAATCTGAGGAAAATTGTCTCCCAATAGTGACAAAACCCGACCCACACTGAGAAAAGACTTTAGAGTCATTGTTTATGCTGTTTGAGGACCAGTACCAAATTTTGCTGCAGAAATATTCATGTTGTCTGATTAGCAGGTGTTGCCCTAACTTCTGTGGGGTGTATGTTATACACAGTGTGTGCATCATTTTGCCTCTCTAGCAGCCAAAGGAAAATCTAAAACACATTTGTCCCCAAAGATTTCAGATAAGAGATTGTGGCCCTATATAAGAGGACGTTTTAATATTTTCTTCCTGTGCCCCAATATGTCTTTTTGCAAGAGCCCCATTTTGCAGACTGTTGCTCTAGAGAAGTACAATTCCAAGTATGGTACATCTGCTGCTGGTCTGTGATGGGGTGAATGTAAATCAATTCAGTCGTTATATCAGCTCACTTGTTGCCTAACCAGACTTAATAAAGGAATCAACAGGTTGCTTTTCTTTGCGGAGAATGCTCCTTATCTCACTGACGATGTGCTTTGAGAAGCACTGCTCTAGAACATGAGCCCCTATAGGACAGGAGCCTTACCTTAACCATCTTTGCATCCTAGTCCTAACCCAAGGCCTGAAACATAATAAATGCTGGACACTCTCTTCTTCTACTGTGTTGTATGGCTTCCTGCCCCACGACGGACTCTCCCCAGCTTTTGCCTGCCTTCTGAGTCCTGGCCCCTCTCTCCCACTCTCCCACCCCCTTGCCCTCTCTTCAGACATCCATCCCCTCCTCTGACAGCCTTCCCAGTGTCTCCTCTGCAGGAGAAATTGCCCTGTTCTGAACCTCTAGCAACAGGTCCACAGTTCAGTTCTTACAGTCACGATGCTTCCTTTTCAGTTATTTTACTTCGTGATTCATGTCCTCTGCCAGCTGTAAATTCCTGGGGGCAGAGACTCTGTTCTACTCGGTGTGCTCAGGACCCAACCTGTAACCTTTCTCAAAATAGGTGCTTAAGAAATATTTATTCCATGAACAAATATAATGATCAGTAATATGATCATTGCTAAATTCTCAACAGTCACCTATTGCCATGACACACGTCTAATGTGAGATTTTCAGAAATAACACTGCCTAAATTTACATCGATATAGAAGAAACTTTCATGCCCACAGAGACCATTTCTTCCAAATATTGCTCTAGTTGGCTTGACTTTGATTTACACTAAACTCTACAAGTTATAGCAAGTTAAGTACTGATTCCAATGCTTGGCACAGAGGAAGTGCTCAGTAACTATTGCTGTTATCACTTTTGTTGATGTTAATATTACCAGACACATACTTTTGTGTGTATTCTCTGGGATGGAGAAATGTTTTTTGTTGAGTGAGTCTGTAATGGTTGTAAACTCTAGGGTAGCCAGTCGGCTGGCAGAAATTTGCTCATCTGTCAGCCTGGCCATTTTCTAAAATATTCTTAGGCTGCATCACACTGTGTGGTGCTAATCCTTTCCAGCCACAGTTGGTGGCTAGCTGACACAGCTGGTGTGCCCGTGGCATGAGGAGTATATACTGTGCTGTTGGCCCTACAGGTTGTCACAAGGAAAACTTTCTGTAACTGTGGGGCAAGTGCAGAAAAGACAGATCTGAAATACAGGTACAAGTGTCACAGTCACTGAGCTCTTTGGTCTCTGGCAAATCATTCACTGGGTTTTCACTCCAGGAGCCACTGAGTTGCTGGATCATAGACGGAATCATAATCTTCTGGGGAGGAGGGGGAGTTTGTCTGTTCCTCCCATGTGCCTTTTCTTTGGTACTTCCTCTCTTTCTCTACAGCGACCCTGCCACCAGGCACTCAGTAAGCCTTTGGGATGTGACCCCTGGAAAGTACACACCATCAGGAAATTTATACTTCAGGGTGAAGCTGATTCTGAGTGGGCCTGTCCTAAGGTGCATTGATTCTCATTATTTACAGTGTTTATGTCTCATAAAGTTGCCGCAAATACTGAATTAATGAGTATGGAATCCTTGCTCCTAGAGAAAATACAGGGCAGGGCTCCTGCAAGCCTCTCATTGTAACATTTTCGTCAACTGTTCAATACATAACCTTGTTTTATGTGTGTTTCTGTCCAAAGACACCTGATTTAACAAATTTCTTACAAACAGTTAATTAAATGCAGTGTTTCTTTATAATAAAACAATATTTCAATTATAAATTCCTTTGGCTTTTAGCCTCAGGGCAATGCTGCCCACTGTGCTTTTTTAAAATTGGTTGTCATCTCATGCATCCACAAGTTTAGTTGCTTTTTCATCTTTTCCACAGCTCTATCATGCACTGTAGGCATTACTGTAATCCCTGTCAACTAGACACACCGTGTGAAATTCCAGTTCAGCAGTAATCAACAAGAGAAAGCAGGGCTGGCTAGACTCAATCTTTCGGTGAGGGTGGTGGCAAAGTACCTTTGGTGTGTACCTGGTGTCTCTGTTGCATTGTGGTTTGGGCACTGCTCCAGCTGCCTAGGCCTAAGAGTGACTCTCTGACTCCCCTGGAAATTCTGTGAGCTGCTTGATGGCCTTGAATAGATTCACTTCCCATTTAAACCAGGTAGAGTCGATTCTGTGGTTTGCAACTAAGAACCTGCATTGTAGAATGTTTAGCAGCATCCCTGGCCTTTACACACTAGATGCCAGTAGCACCCCACCCCCAAGCTGTAAGGGTAAAAATGGTCTCCAAACATTGCCAGATGTCCCCCAGGGAGCAATTATTGAGAACTAGTTTAGCCTAATCACACCTGGCAAAATTTCCTAGTGAAAAGGACTGGTAGATAATTTCAGAAGCATAATGTCATGAGAATTGTATACTATTTGAATTTGTAAATGTATGTATTTGTGCTTCAGTTAACCTACAATAACAGCTAGATACATAGATAGATGATAAATACATAGTTAGGTAGTCGATAGATAGATAGACAAATATAGAGATAAATGTGTATATAGTTCATTGCATAGTGTGTGTTTGAGGTATCTTAATCAAGTTTAAAAAAACTTCTTTAGAAGAGAGATCTGAACTAGAAGACAAATTATACATCAGGTCTCACCACCTCTGGCTCTCTTTGGGCACTAAATAATGAGAATTTGCACCTTTAGTGCCTTCACATGAACTCGTTACATTTACTCAACTCATCATTTGCAAAATGGTACCCAAACAGGGATCAGGTAGACATTTAGTGTCCAGTGGTTCCTGGGCATATTTCTTCAAGCAATACAGCTGTCTGATTCTCATCAGGGACATTGTGATTTTCTAAATTTTAAATGGGTAGAAGAAGCCAGCAGTTTAAGCCTCCCTTTAAGCATGAACTCTCAATTAACTCATGCTGTATCTTTGGAAAACTCAGTTACAGCTAATAAATGTATCAGGCTACTGCTTTAGGGTTACATATTTCCTGTCTAGTTTTTTTTTGTTGTTGTTTTTTGGGTTTTTTTTTTTTTGACATTCAGATAAACGGTTGCCTGGAAGGAGAGATTTATTGGTTTGCATTGACTGTCCCTTCCTTATCATCTCACTTTACTGAACTGGAGCTAACCAACAACAGCAGCTTCCACTGTGAAAAGAGCTTGACCTTTCCAGCATTCTGCTACTGCTTCTTTCCACATTCAGCCTTAAAATGAACTCAACATTCTCCAGAGAGCAAACCAGCATCTTCGGGCATCTTTATCCCATGATGACAGGAACTCATTTCCTCTCAGCTATTTAATTGCCATTGTGTTACCTCAGTTTCTCTAAGATGGTTATGCTGGGGAGGCCAAAGACACAACAATTTGGAGAAACCACAGACTGAAGTGAGTGCACAGCGGGTAGGTAAAGCATAAGCATGAAAACCAAGCACATGGTATTGAGTGTATGGTAGGGGCGCAATAATTGCTAGTCTTCTTACTCCTCCTCCCCTGACCTTTGACACCTCTCTCAAACTGAACCCTTCCTGATATGACCTCCGGAGCTTGGTCCTGAGCTCAGAGAACCATACATCACATATCATGTAATCAGTCCAATTTGGCAACTGTTGTTGGCAACTGTATTTTTCTCTGGATTCTAGATTCTTGACTGGTCCTCAGCCAAGGGTATTCTGGTAATACCCTTGTTGCCAAAACTCTTTGATGGGGACAAAACACTGTCCCATCAGGAGAGACCAGGTTAAACTGTATTGAGCAATATCTACCAGCTTGGAGGAAAATTCTCATCTAGCCCAGACAAGAGATTCTTCTGGAAAACTACATAAAATCCAATCTTAAAATTTAATTATTTAAAAAAATGTGCCTCAGTTGTGCTTGTGCAGCAATATTTCTTAATGCAAGTCCTCTATCATCTGAGAGTGATAAACTTTCTTCCCCTTACCACTAACCAGTATTATTTTATTCCTAGTAATTGTTACACACATACACACACACACACAAAGGCATATAGAAGATTTGGTCAATTTATCCCTTTTTCTTCCTTTATTCTTGCTTTATTCTATCTATGAGATAGTTTCTTGTTACTGTAGTTGGCTTCCTGTGTTGTTAGAGAATCTTTGGTCTCTGAAAACCAACTGACTCCATGCTAATGGCCACTCCACGATGTCAGGGTGGCCTAAGTGAGAGAAAGTTCAGCTGCCATATTTGGGGGGTACTTTGCTATGCTCAAGAGCCTCCTCTTGAAATATGTGTATGTATGAAGGGAGTTGGTACATCGGTCCTATCATGATCTTTCCCCTTCTGTACCCACTGTAGACCAATGGAAAAATTGGGACCCCCAATTTTCTACAACAGTTTGGCTCCACAGGAAGCTGGGGCATTGGGAAAAGACTGGTGACATGTTCATCAACCCATTTTTACTTTCTAGAGACTCAGCTAAACAACATTCCCATGCTCCCTTGCATCTGGGCAGGGCCATGTGATTAGTTCTCACTAACAGAATGTGAGACATAAGTGTTATGTCTACTTAGGGTCAAAGCAGTTAATGGCGGGCATGGCTTCTCCACGGTCTTTCTTACATGCTGTGTTTCTGAATGTGGAAGAGCCAATGGAGAAGCCTGAGCTGGCTCAAGGAGTCATTTTGGGGTAAGGTGACCAAGTCATCCAGGTTTGCCTGGGGCTTTTCTGGTTTTAGGACAGAGTGTTCCGTGTCCTGTGAAACCCGTCAGTATGCAGAAAACTAGAATGGTTAGCCACCCTGTTCTTGGAAGACAGACATTAACCACTGGACTGAGCAGGAAGAAACTTTTATTGTATTTATCCTCTGATAATTTGAGGTTGTTGTTCTCAGATTAGCTTACCTTGACTAATACAGGTAATTTTATGCACTCTCCCCTTTACAACATCACTTCACTCTGGGATTTTCCTCCAATACCCTAGTGGTCCTTTTCTTGCCTTGACTTTCTTCACAAAATATCAGTAAAGCTTGGGATTGATTTTAATTATTTGTTTCCTGGACCATGTTTACTCAGATGAAAAATTGTGCAGAGCTTAAATCACTTGATGTATTAGCTATCTCTTGCTTTGTAACAAATCACCCCAAAACTTGGTGAGCTTAAAACAACATATTTATCAACTTACGGTTTCTGCAGGTCAGGAATCTGGGCATGGCTATCTGGGTCCTCCAGTTCAGGGTATCTCATGAGGTTTCAAACAAGTGTCCCCAAAGCTGCAGTTCTCTCAAGGCCCAAGTGGGGCAGGGTGCCCTTTCCAGCTCACCCACACGCTTGATGGTGGGATTTGATTCCTTACTGGATGTTGGACTGAGGACTTCAGTTTGTCCCTGGTTGTTGGCTGGAGGGCCACGCTTAGTTCCTTGATTTATAAACCTGTTGAAAGAAGGAATGGGCTGGTCAGCAAGGAGGCAATGGCCCTGAGGAGGGGATGCAGAAGGATGGCATGATGGAAGAACAACAAGAGGCCAGATTGGCTGGAGCACATGTACAAAGGTGTTGCAGGTGTTAGGGAATGAGGTCAGAGACTGAGGTAGAATCCAGATCCACACTTGCAGTGGCAAAGACTTTGAATTTAATACATTTGAAGGTTTTTTAAAATTTTTATTTATTTTTGGCTGTGTTGGGTCTTCGTTGCGGTGCACGGGCTTCTCGTTGCAGTGGCTTCTCTTGTTGCGGAGCACGGGCTCTAGCCGTGCGGGCTTTAGTATTTGCAGCATGCAGGCCCTAGAGCACGTGGGCTTCAGTAGGTGTGGTGCGCGGGCTCAGCAGTTGTGGCTTGCGGGGTCTAAAGCACTGGCTCAGTAGTTGTGGTGCATGGGTTTAGTTGCTCCATGGCATGTGGGACCTTTCCGGACCAGGGATTAAACCCATGTCCCCTGCATTGGCAGGCGGATTCTTAACCACTACGCCACCAGGGAATTCCTCATTTGAAGGTTTCGAGCAGGGACATTTTATTTACTTGAAGAGGATCAACCTGGCTCATGGAAGTTATTAACCAGAGTTTAAGAAATGGACTTTTCTGTTTTTATACCTCTGTCTCTTGAGCTTAGTTTATGTGTGTTGCTTGAGAGGATAAACCTTCCTAGTGCCCTGAAAAAGCAATAGGTTTCTGAACCCACGTCAAACCCCAGACTGTGGTATATCCCCTGAATTAGTGGATGTCACCTGTGAGACCTCTTGGGGCCATGTGGAACCCACCTCCACACACACATGACCTGCCTCAGCAGTTGAATTTCTTCCTAGGAGACACCTAACTGCTTCTCCTTGGGCTTCCCTGCCATAGGTTCATCGTCCAGCCTGGAGCCCTGCAC
Source organism: Lagenorhynchus albirostris (assembly GCF_949774975.1). NCBI lineage: Eukaryota > Metazoa > Chordata > Mammalia > Artiodactyla > Delphinidae > Lagenorhynchus > Lagenorhynchus albirostris. The sequence continues at coordinate 41,617,603 of NC_083102.1, forward strand.
AATTCCTCAGTGCCTCCGTCAGTTACTCTCAGTATATTTCACCACAAAAAATTGCCAAAAAGTAGCTGGTACATAAGTGGACGTTGCCAGCCAGAGAGTGTGGTATGTCTTCTGCTTGTCTCTTGAAGGTGGAGCTGTGAACCCATGTGTGCATTTTATAATTTATTTGTCTAACTTCTTACGATTGGTAACTTTATGTGTCCACTTGGCTGGGCCATGGTGCCCAGCTGTGTAGTCAGACTTTATTCTGGATGTTTCTGTGAGTGTTTTTGGATGAAATTAACATTTAAAATCAGTGGACTTTGAGTGAAGCAGACTGTCCTCCATAATGTGGGTGGGCTGCATCCAATCGGCTGAAACCTCAATAGAACAAAAGACTGTTCTCCTCTGAGCAAAAATTCTGCCAGCAGATGGCCTTGGGACTGGAGCTGCAGCAGTGGCTCTTCCTGGGTCCCCAGCCTGCTGGTCCATCCTGTAGATTTTCAACTCGCCTGTCTCCATAATTGTGTGAGCCAATTTCTTAAAATAGATCTCTTTCCATACACACAGACACACATTCTGTTGGTTCTGTTTTTCTGGAGAGCCCTAATACAGTTCCTCAACAGATGTCATCTACCTTATATAAGAGGCTTGTAGAGGATTTCCCAAGAATGAGCACAGAATAGGTACTGTATTTGTCAAATGCTTACTCGCAGACAGGCACTGTACCAGCCCTGACAGGGACATGAAGCTGAATGTGACCCATCCTGTTCCCCATGGCTGACACCCTCACAGGGAGTTCTTGTTCTATGGCAGAAGGTGCACATGGCTTTAATAGGCCAATGTTGGGATAAAGCCCATGGGTTCTGCCACCAGGACCATGTGGGTGTGAATCCCTGCTCTGCCACTTAGCGATCATCAACATTTAACTTCTCTGAGCCTCTGTTTCCTCCTCCGTTATGTGGAGTCAGCAGTCCCCAGCATAAGGATGAGGCTGCTGAAAATATTAAAAGAGCTAATGTATGTAGAGTATTTGGCAAAAATATGTATGCAACAGATACGTTATTATAAATACCTTATTATATGCTTGGGAATAGCGTCAGCAAATTACTTAACCTCTGAAATACTCAGTTTGCTCACCTGTAAAATGGCCATAATGATAATAAATTATTTTTGATATATTAAATTTCATATTAGTAGGGACTTCCCTGGAGGCTCAGTGGTTAAGACTTTGCCTTCCAATGTGGGGGTGTGTGGGTTCGATCCCTGCTAGGGGAGCTAAGATCCCACATGCCTCGTGGCCAAAAAACCAAAACATTAAAAAAAAAACAGAAGCAATACTGTAACAAATTCAATAAAGACTTTAAAAATGGTCCACATCAAAAAAAAATCTTAAAAAATTTCATATTGGTAGACCAGATTGTAAAAATACTGTTCTTTTGTGCTACATATTTTGATGCTCTCTGTCCACTGAAAATGGTGTCTGACAGCACACACAACAATAAAGATATGTTTTTATGGTTAATTTTATGTCCATGATCGCTTATGCAATATTCTCTTCTTCATTCATCAATTTAAGTCTATGGGTATTGAGTGGCTACTCTATGCCAGGAACCATGTTAGGGGCTCTAGGTGCATAACTTACAATGTTCTCTGCAGTTTCTAGTGTGTAGGTATTATCACCCCCCTCGCAGAGGTTAGAAAATTTTGGCTTAGCTGAAAACAGAGCACTTTAGAATATGTTCAGAGATAAAGGATACCATTCTCGTCCTCACAGAACTCACCGACTTGTTAAAAATTACCGAGAGAATCCTTGTTTGAACCCAAAGTGGTGGCATTTAGGGTACCTAATGGCAGTGTCCTCTCTGCAGACACTCCTCAGGATGTGCCTTAATGCAGCGGAAGCCCCTCCCATTCTCAGCAGTTAAGAGCTTCTTTGCTGCCCCAAGGCTGTCCTTTAGGGCAAGATAAGCACTGCAATGAAAGTAATGGAGTTAGCTAATTTACAGCGGTCTTCTTGGCTAAAATGAGCGATTTAATTTCCTGCCCTTGAAACGGCATCTTCTTCGGGGAGATAGTGACTCTCACAGCCTGTCAGGGTATACTCAGAGCTATCTGAATGCCCCAAATGTGCCTGTAGCAAATTTCCGACCAGACACTGGCTTGCAAGACCTTGAGAAATTCTGTCTTGGTAGAACTTGGCATTCTTCCTGCCTGAGACATTTTTAATAATTTGGCTGTAGGATAAAACCCTTACTTAATTCATGGGTATGTAAAACAACTCTAGCTCAAAAGTATCTATAAGTCCACCCTTTCCAAATATAACTGCAAATGGAAAGAGAAACTGTAAAATGTTTTCAGTGGAAAATTTCACTCCAGAGGGTCTAATCGCTCCAGACATGGTGGTTGACGCTCCCAGATCGTCCACTGGCAGCTGTTACTTCTCTAAGGATCTGATGCTCTTTTAAGCAGAAGCCCACAAGCCATGGAGTTTGTGCTTGTTTGGGGAGCAGCCCAAGCCCATCGCCGGGTATGACAGGGTCAAATATTCATCCTGAGTGTTCACTGTCTCCCCTACACCCCACCCTCTAAGGCAAATGCTGTCTTTGCCTGCCCTATCCACGAGCTTTGCTAGGGCTAGGAGAGGCAAAACTGGAGAGATGGTGGTGGTTTGTGCCTGACATGGCCAAGATACATTTGCCAAAGAGACGAAGGAATAGACATTGAAGGAAAGGGAAAATGAAAGGCAAGAGATGGAAGTCGCAGTTTTTTAACCTAATCTCAGAAATGACATCCTATTGCTCTTGCTGTTTGCTATTCATTAGAAGTAAGTACCAAGTCCAGCCCATACTTGAAGGGAGAGGATTACACAAGGGTATGAATACCTGGAGATGGGGATCACTGGGGCCCATCTCAGAAGACTGTCTACCATGCTTGCTGCCTCCAGTGAGGGTTGGGGTCTGTAGATTTTCCTGAGTAGTTGATGAGGAACTGATTCTCATTGGGATGTGAGCCCCCATGAAAAGAAGCCTGACTCTAGTTCCTCTGAACAGTTTTGAATTGTTAGTATCATCTCTTAACTTCTGTTTTTGGGATGCAGTCTCTATCACTGTGATCGCTTCCTGTAATCTTCTTAAATTGAAGCAAGGAAGAGAACCAACATTTATAAAGGCAGACTATAGTATATAGCATGTAGGTATGCTATAGCTTATAGATATACTATAGCATGTAGATATATACTACAGCATGTAGGTATTCTATACATTTTATCTCTTTCAATGCTATCTATGAAGCAACTGTCATCAGCCCCATTTTCTAGATGAGGAAACTGAGGCTCTGAGGTACAGCATCTTGCTTAATGTCACTCAGTGAATAAGAGGCAGGGCTAGGATTCTAACTCAGGCCCGTCTTTCTCAAAGCCCGCGCCCCTGCCACCTCCCTAAGCAGCAACAGCTTTGATCTCAGGAAATTCTTCCCTAGATAGAGCAGTAGATAAAAGTCTCCTACCAGATCCTACAAATTTTCTGAACCCCAAGCAAAAACTCAAACATTTCTACTATTCCTAGACAATGGGCTCTCTGCTCTGACATAGGGCTGAAATTATAAACAAATAGAAAATGCAGCAAATTACTTGCCATGTGGCAGTGCAGTCGACTGGTTGAGTGGTTGAGCTTTGGAATTCGACAGACCTGAGGTGTTCAAATGCCAGCTCTGCCGCTTTTCATCTGTGCCATCACGGCAAATTGCCTAATCCCTCTGACACTGTTTCCCTAACTGTCAAATGGAATTATTGTGAAGATGAGATGGTCTTAATGTATATAAACCTCAGGGCCCAGCACATAGAAAGGCCTGAATACCTTCTGAATATTCCCCCTGCTCCCTCAGTATTCCACACTTAATGTGTGGACCTTTGTTTTTGTCAGTCTCTTCTGGGCAAAACCAAGTCCCAGGCACATCAGGATATTTGACAATGGAAGTTAATTCTTGGTGCATGTCAAGACCCACATTGTTAACTTATTTCGTGCCAAGTGGAGCCCATCTAGCTGCCTCACAGCAATTGTCACTCAGTGCTGTTTCTCCACCTATTTCTACAGGAAACCCAGAAGAGCAGCAGTGTCTTCTGCTGGTGGAGACTTCTTGGACTGCTGGTGGAGGGCTCTTGGACAACAGATGCAGTCTCAGACAAGTGTTTGCTCCCAATTAAACAAGCCAATAGTTCACTCCTCTTCTTGGGGTGGTGGTGGGGGGCAGAGGAGGGCTGAGGGAGTGGCCAAGAGAGTCATGTCCTTCACATGGAAACATGAAGCCAGAGGGCAGGCTACTCTCCCAGCCCAATACCCGGGTTTGCCATCCTTGTACTTGGCTATGCTATCATGCATCATTTCCTCATTCTTAACCCCTCTCTTCTCTTACCATGCTCTTCAGCAGTCGTACATGGGATCATTAGTGATGGCTCCAGGAAGAAGGGGGAAGTGCTTACAGACCTTGATTATGTGACAAGAACCCAGAGTCAAATCTCTAGTTAAAATGTCTCCCCGTTGTTCTACTGGCTTAAGCAAGGTCCTTGCCTCGTCCTGCCTGTGTCATCTTGTCTCCTGGTCCACCACACGGAGACAATGTGTAACTCTGTCTTAGAATATTCATATTTTATTCTCTCCCCAACTGACCTGTAGGACCAACGTGATTCCAAACCCCCTCTGTTCTCTTGATGCTGGACATAGAGAAGGGGCCCAAGAGTCAAGGCAGTCAGTACGTGACAGATGCTCACAGATGACAGGGAGAAGACAGACATGGCCAAGGTAAGGTGAAGGTCACTGTGGCTGGCAAATGTCTCCCATTTCTCTTGATAATGCTCTCCCTACCCCTGTCATAGGATGTGAGTTGTTAAGTGTAGGGAAGGAGCTGAAAATGGGAGTGGATCATGATATGGGATATGGGATAATATGTGATGAAAAAAGAGTTTCCTCTTTTTTTAATTAAAATTTTTTTTATTCTTTATTTTATTTTTTTGGCCACGCTGCACAGCTTGTGGGATCTTAGTTCCCTGACCAGGGAGTGAACCCGGGGTGCCACAGTGAAAGCGCTGAGTCCTAACCACTGGACCGCCAGGGAATTTCGCCTAATTAAAAAAATTTTAAAAGCCTGTTCAGAATGTCTGGGAGCTTGGGCTTTACATACCTTGCCTCAGTTACCCTGGGCTCCAGCCAGAAATAAGGCAGCAACAAAATTTCCTATGATTTGGTGAGTTTCCTATGATTTTGTGACTCTTGGTCTTACTTTAAGTGACTCGAAGAACCCCAAAGTGCCATGCCTGCTTAATAATGCTAACATCACCCCCATTTTTGACGCTGGCTTCTTGTCATCTGTGTGGCCTTCCATGCATGAAGCTCATTCACCACTGTGAAATTTGACACCTCTCCCATTACTCACGCCCCACATTATGTGGTCCTTTCCCCTGGCTAAAGAAGCATGATTCAGATCTCCCTGGGAAACTGCTCTGTGTGTCTGTAATCTGGTCACTGTCTTCGTTGTTTTACTACTTCTCTGACTGTTGTCATCCTCATTGGTTTTTCTTGTTCTTTCTGGGTCTTAATATTTTTGTTCCTTAATAGCTATGGCAACCACTTTTTCTTTTCATTCATTTTCTCCCTGGGCCAAAAAGCTCATTCACTATCAGCGTTTAAATCACTATCATGTGATGAAGCTTAGAAGTCTGTGTCTCCAGGTAGAACTTTCTCTGGAGCTCCATATTCTATGTCCATCCAAAGTTTTCCTTGAATGTCCTAAAGGATCCTCAAACTCATCCTGTCTAAAGCTAAGTCAATTCCCTACCCCAGCCGGCAAGCTCCTCTCTTGAATTTCCTAGTTACTAGGAGATGTCACCACTTCCCCAGATTCCAAAGCCAGACCTCCAACCCCTGCATTCCTCCTTGATTCTTGCTCTTTCTCATCCCACATCCAATATGTCCTAAAGATTTTACCTCCTAAATGTCTCTTTCATGTGTCCCTTCCCACCTCACCTTCCATTTACAGTCCTAGTCTCATCTCTTCTTACCTGGGCCATTGTTTTCATTAGCTTTCTAGTCTTCCTGCCTCCATCTGATGCCTTCCATTCCCATTCCTTAGTCACCAGAATGGTCTCTATAAAATGAAAACCTGACCATGACACTTTTCTTTCCACACAGCTGTTGCAATATAATCTAACTCCTTTTCACGGTATACACAGCTCACTGTGCTTTGGCTCCTGCCTCCCCACCCCTCTCACTCCCCTCCCATGGGGTCCCTCACCCTCTACACTAGCACACCTCATACATCACGTGATTTAATACATAACAACCTTTGCACGTGCTGCTCCTTTTGCTGGAAATGCCCTTTACTTCTTATATCCATTGGGCAAATGCATGCTCATTATTAAAAACTCAACTTGGATGTTACCCCAGTGAATCCTTCCCTGAACCCTCTCCCAAAGTCAACCATTCACCCCTCAGCACCATGCCACATCTGGCATGCACTTTTATTCAGACCCGTATGACACTGTACTGTCCTCTTTGTTTATGTGCTTAGCTACTTCCCAAACTGTGAGATGCTGTATCTTTAGCAACCATCACAGTGTCTTATAAGAGATATATGCCCAATAAAAGTTTGTTGACATCAACTTAATGTGTGCCTTCTTATGTTTTCCCTATAGGATCTTTCACATATAAAATAATACAGTTTGAAATTTTTCCTCTTTTTTAACCTTTATAAAGCTTTTCTCATATGAAAAGAGCAAAGAATATTTATACCAGTGACTCATTACGTTATTTGAAATAAAAACATCAGAGTAGATCTTTGGAAAGGTGAATTTCCAGCAAAATAAAAACATGGTAAAATTTGTTGTCGCATGTCGGATTACATGGAATCCAGTTATCAGTGATGTATCTGCTCCAAAGTTTTCAGTCTGAGGCTTGGATGAAGCCCTGGACGGAAGCCCAGAGCCTCGAGTCCTGCCTGGCACACTTCAGACTCTTGGCAAATCTTTATTAAATGAATGAACCTCTCTGGGCCTTAGCTTCCTCCAGAGTGAAGGGAGGGATGAGAGTAGATTGCATCTGAGCCTTCTCTCTGCTCCCACGTTTTATGATTCTGATTTAATTATAAATACAGAGCAACTTAGAAGGAATGGTACAACTGCTTGTCATTGGAGAGATGGCTCTATCTATGAATGGACATTCTCTAATGGGGTTTCTATCTTTAAAAAATCTTTATGATTATTATTTTTGCTTACAAAGGTAAATGCATGCTCCCTAGATACCCTTAGTAGTTTGGTGTATAATATTTCAGATGAGTTCTTATGCAAGTACAGGCATACTTCGTTTTATTGAGGTTTGCTTTATTGTGCTTCAAAGGTATTGCATGTTTTACAAATTGAAGGTTTGTGGCAACTTCATGTTGTCAGATGATAGAAATAAAATATTTTTTTAAAATTAAAGTATATATATATTGCTTTTTTAGACATAATGCTATTGCACACTTAACAGACTACAGGATATTGTAAACATAACTTTTATATGCACACACACACAAATTTGGTTGACTCGCTTTATTGCAGTATTCACTTTATTGTGGTGGTCTGTAACTGAATCTGCTATATCTCCGAGGTGTGCCTGTACCTGTACATAATTAAAATCAGATTTTTTTGGCCATTGATTACTTTTTTAAAAAAAACTCATCAAAATATCATGAACATCTTTCAGAAACAATTTTCTTTATGGAAAAAGGCAGTGAAATTCTTTGGTGGTTGATGTCAGTGGCTTCTGTTAAAAATATAAATAATATTCTCCTCTTTCTACCACACTCTTGACCAGACATCTGAGGGAGGGGGAGTCCCTAACCTGGAATTTTGTTTAAAATACAAATTCCCATCTCACATTCCATATAATTCCTGGCAATCCCTTGAAAGTTCTGCTCACTTTTAGCCCTGGAATGCCTTCATTAGCACCTTTTGACTGCTGTCATTGAACAAAAAAACTGGGCTTTTGGCACCTATGGGAAATGCCATGAGGGGGTGCCAGGGAACCCACATCCCTAAGACTTACAAGAGTCATCTTCGTTTGTAGTTCTTGTTCTCTCTCCTCCACCCCCTGCTTTGAGGCTGCAGCTCTTCCAGGGGCAGCCCAGCTAAGTAGCCTGAATCCCTCCTCCTCTCTGCCCTCCGCCTCCCACATCTCACTCTGGGGGCTGCTTAATATGCAGCCAGCATCCACTCAACATAATGTGCCTTTACCTGCCAATGTGCTTTGAGGGATATTGTGAGCATTAAATTTGCCATTTACATTTTCATGTCTGACATAATTGAGGAATGAATGCTCTTATGAAAATTAAACTTGTGGTTCTCCGGGGCTGCTGTAACCCTGTTAAAATGTAATGTGATTTTTGATGCTTCTTCTTGAGGTTTTTATTAAATAGAATATCAGGATGACTAATTCCCTGGGCCTAAATGCAGGCTGGGAAGCAGCATTATTGATGGGGCCGTGTCCAAATGGTCCTCCGTGCTCAGCCTCTAATGGCCTAATAATGCATTATACTTGAATCAGAAATACTTTGAGTCGTAGTGCTTATTGCCATTATTGAAAACACCTGGATGCTCCATTCATCAAGGTTACATCCAAAGGGGCCCATTTGTTTATTAGGCTGTCAGTAAACATCTCTATTTGTTCTGGGTTCAGTCACATTTGGCCACACTGGAGAGAGAGCTCAGATCCAGCCTGGGGATCTCTTGTGGTTTCTCCTGATTTGTTTTCTTGTTAAGAAAAAAGCAAGCTAATGAGAAGTTGGGAGTGGCTTTATAAAGAACGCATTTTACCTCACGTAATCTGCCGTGATGGAAGCAGAGATCGGGGAGGTGGGCTCCTGCAGAGGCCCCTGGAGGCTCTGTCATTCAGCAGCTGCCAGAATGGCCGCTCTGCTTCACTGGTCCTCTCACCCGGTGCCGACACCCACCAGCTCGGACATTCTGCAGCCCTGCAGCCCTCGGGCATGGATGCCCGGGGCCCACACACCCTGGAAGGGCATATCTCCCCTGTCTGCCTCCTCCCACAGAACGAAATCAAATTCCTCTCTCTTTGGGGGGCCAGAGAGTGACATTTCCCTTTCACAGACATTTCCTGACTTACGCCCCTGTCAGGAGAACTTGGCCACAATATTGTGATTAAACTGGAAATGCTTCAGGATGCCTTTTTAAAAGGCCATGTTTCGAAGAAATTATAAAGTGCAACGAACATCCCCGCTGCATGAAAAAGAAGTATATTTATGACCTTTTGTTCATGACTTACTGACTTTTTGTTAAGTAAAAGGATGCCTGTGTAACCCCATCTGGGTCAAGATCTAAAACACCGCCGCACCCAGGAGCCTTCCGCCAGTGTCCCACCCAGACTCCTCCTGCTGCCATGGTAATCACCTTGCAGCCTCATCTCCCAGCTGAGTCGGCCGCCATGATATTTCACTCTGTAGACCACCCAGGACCAGCCACCAGATCCATTCAACTTTCCCTTTCAAAGACATCTTTGAACAGGCACCTAGCTTTTGCTTTCCAGTCCTGGCTAGAAGGCATTAAGAAGTGAGGGAGAGAGGGGACAGACAATGCAAATAGCAAAGTGGATGCAGAGGAACTCTACCCAGTAAGAAAAGTCTGAGACCGAAACTGAAAAGCTTCCCCCCATGGGTGCTCGTCTCTGCTGGGGTGCTGTCTTGGCATCTATTCAAGCATGGGAGGCAAATGTTTCCACGCTCCCTACAACTGTGTTTTCTGTCTCATGAAACAAAGCAGGAAGGGCTGAATTTGCATCAGTTAAGAACTACATACTCGGCGAGTATTCCATAATTGCCACCCCAAAAAGGGAACAAAATCCATCCAAGATGGTCGTGTGTTGGTCTTCAAAAAGCAGGTTCCCCTCAGCTTTCACTGCCTCTCTGGGGACTGCTCCGTGATCTTTTCAGCTTCCCTCGCTATGGGGGTCAGAGGAGGCCTGAGCTGTAAGCCCTGGCGGCTGTGGGGCAGGATGGGGCAGGGCTCAGGTTGCCTGGTCTGTGGGCCCACCGGAGGGAAAGGTCATTCTGCTCAGAGGGACAGTCTGGCGACTTAGGTCACAGGTGTGTAGACTGACACAAGTGACCTCTGTTAGCAGGGTTTGTTTTTGAAGCCTCTGGGGCCAAGAGGGCAGTCGTATAGGAAAATTTGTTCTCTCCTGCAAGTAGGAATTACCTGAGCACCATTCTTTTCCCTGAAGCCCTCAGAAGCTCTCCTTTGTTCACAGTTATACCACTGGGGGATGCATCTGGCTGGGGTGAGGCAAAGGCTTTTATACCTGCTGCTTTGAACCCCCTTCTTGCTTTTGTAAAACATAAACAGAAATCTCAATTCAATAGAGTTGGGAGACCAGCAGGGGGAGCTCTGATACTCTGCCTCATACCCGAATCCAGGAAGAAGAAACATTCTTTTTCTTTCCTCCAAAGTGTAGGCTTTTAGGGTATTAAGCAAAATAATTTAAAGCAGTCTTATTTGTGCATCTGAATGACATGAAGGCCTGTTAAAATACAGACTGCTGCCCAACCCCAGATTTCTGATTCAGTAGGTCTGTAGGGGCCCAAGAATTTGCATTTCTAACAAGCTTCTGCTGCTGCTGGTGGTGGTGCTGGTGGTTCTGGGACCACACTCTGAAAACCACTAATATAAAGGCAAGGACATGGGCACCCAGAAAGCCTAAAGGAGAACAACAAAATAAAAATAGAGTATCTTAAGTCTCCAGGGTACAAACTTCTAAAGCCACATCCAAGAGAACAGAACACAACAAACGCTTTGTAAAAGAAAATACATGTTTATGATATGGAAAGCTGACAGGATTGATGGAAATAAATCCATCCCCAAACAAATCCACTTATTTAGTAAATGAGTAAAGTAAATGAGGTTTAAAAAAAAAAAGTAAAGTAAATGAGGGCCATCCTATGAAATGGATTTACTGTGAGAAACTGTAATCATTCATCCTGTTTCTAGCTTCTGATGGCAAGTGCGGGGATTCCGGGGAAGAGGAAGCCATTTCTCCTAAATGGCCCCGGCTCCAGTGAAGATGGAAAAGATGTGGCTTCCTCCCTCCTTCCCTTATCCTGGCCTCATCAGAATCACAGCTTCTTGAGGTCAGAGCTGCCAAAGATAGCTTTTCTTCGAGAAACGTGAAGCCCTTAGAACATGTGTCTTCTCTGACCATAACTGGTGGCTGTGTGTGTGTGAGGGACATCTGGTGTGACGTGATTAGCCCACCCGGGTGGTTGTCACCCGTGCCACACACTAAAGTCCCCTGGGGAGACTAATAAGAGTACAGGTGCTTGAGTTCTCTCTCCACTCAGAGCCTCCTCTAAGGGAGGTTGTTTCTGTTTTTCTTTCTTTCTTTTTTTTGGCCGCACCACAAGGCTTGTGGGAATTTAGTTCCCTGACCAGGGATTGAACCAGGGTCCTCAGCAGTGAGAGCGCAGAGTCCTAACCATTGGACCACCAGGAAATTCCCCCTCTGTTTTCAAGTTCTGCAGTGGATTTTGATGTGCATTCAGGGCTGGGGATCCCTACCAGCAGTCCTGGTACAAAAGCCCCCTTGATTTGTCCTGCTGCTCCTTTGCCTCCTATTCTGTGTTTTTTCTGTATTTTCCCCTTATGTTTTTTCAGAGCCTGGCACAGGGGTTCAGCTGATGGTTTGCTGACAGAGTCTCTCCTTGACCAAACTTTAATCAGGCTCCTCTGAGCCTTCTTCCCAAATAGGCCTTGACTTTTGGGCTTTTGTCTGTCCTTGCACCATCTAAATGTAGCAAGAATCCTGCTAAGTTGGTTTAGCCAGAAGCTCCCTGCGTCAATATCTATCTGATTTGGTTTCTCATCCTCCACCGTTTGCCGCAGGGGGTGGCTGATCACCCTGCTCTGCCTTCAGCAAGAATCCTATTAGGTCGGTTTAGTCAGAATCCCCCTCATACCCCTGATGCTTCCCCTTACTAATTTTCCATCCACTGACCCCCACTGGGCTCCTTAAATTCTCACTCTTTCTTGTTGTATTCAGTTGAGCACAATCTCTCTCCCCTACTGCAAAACCCCACTGCAGTAGTCCCTATACTTATCTCAATGCCTTGAATAAAGTCTGCCTTGCTGTTTTAACAAGTGTCATGAATCGTGTTTTCTTTAACATCACTCAGCTGAGAGGCCTATCTGTCTTGAGAGTTCACCCCTTGGATGCAGCATTTTCCATTCTGTGGTCCTAGAGATACTAGTGTCCCTGATAGGTTAAGAGAAGTTCTCTGAGAGAGAGAGAGAGAGAGAGAGAGAGAGAGAGAGAGAAGGGAGGGAGGGAGGGAGGGAGGGAAGGAAGGAAGGAAGGAAGGAAGGAAGGAAGGAAGGAAGGAAGGAAGGAAAAGAGGGGGATGGGGAGCAGAAGGGGGAGAGGGAGAGAGTACTGTGGTCAACTAGTTTTGGAGGACATTGGAGAAAAGAAATTCAAAAGTTCTTTTTCTGCGGGATTTTTATCAGATTCTTTATTCTACTAATATTCTACTAATAATTCCACTTTATTTTTCAGGGAATAGCATTAACATCTCAGAGGATAGATTTATACCATGGCTCTGGTATCATTGCAATCCAGGTTTTCAGACCCTTTTTCCACTGACCAAGTGCCTGGGAAAAGTCCTTCTCTGTTTCATCAGGTGTAAAGTGGGGACAATGACAATCCCACCTTATGGAACTGCTGGGAGGATTAAATGAGCTAATGGATGCTAAGTGCTTAGCTCAGTGACTTTGGATATAGGAGGTGCTCAGTTTAAATGATCATTACCCAGGGACTTCCCTAGTGGTGTAGTGGTTAAGAATCTGCCTGCCAATGCAGGGGACACTGGTTTGAGCCCTAGTCCGGAAAAATCCCACATGTCATGGAACAACTAAGCCCGTGCACCACAGCTACTGAGCCTGCACTCTAGAGTCTGCGAGCCACAACTACTGAGCCTGTGTGCCACAACTACGGAAGCCTACCCTCCCTAGAGCCTGAGCTCCGCAACAAGAGAAGCCGCCGCAATGAGAAGCCTGTGCACCGCAATGAAGAGTAGGCCCCGCTCGCCGCAAGTAGAGAAAGCTGGTGCGCAGCAATGAAGACCCAATGCGGCCAAAAATAAATAATATAAATAAAAATAAAAAATAAATGATCATTACCCAGTAGAAGGATCAGGAGTGTCTATGAAGGACTAGAACAGGAAGAACTAGGAAGAGGATGAAGTTCAGATACAGTGGAGTAATGACCAGGCTGGTTCCTGGGCACCAGCGAGAACTGGTTTGGAAAGAAGACCACAGACTCAAATTTTGCATCTTGTCATTTACCCAAGATCCGCATGGAGAAGAAATGAGGAGATCACAAACCATAGGATGGAGACCACCACCCTCCAGTTTTTCTTTAAATCGAGGTAAAATTCATGTAATATAAAGTAGCCATTTTAAAGTACACAATCCAGTGGCATTTAGTATACTCACAATGTTGTGCAACTATCACCACTAAATAGTTCCAAAACTTTTTCACCACCTCAAAGAGAAACCCCATATCCATCAAGCAATCACTCCCTACTCACTCATCCACTCAGTCCCTGGCAGCCAACAAGCTTTCTGTCTCTGGATCTACCTATTCTATTCTATTTCATATAAATGGAATCATTAATATGTGACTTTTTTGTGTCTTGCTTCTTTCACTTACCATAAAGTTTTCAAGGTTCATCCACATTGTGGCATGTATCCGTACTTTGCGCTTTTTTTGTGGCTGAATGGTATTCCAATTGTATGGCCATATCACATTCTATCCATTCATCAGTTGGCTATCTGGATTGTTTCCTTTTGACCATTGTGAATAGTGCTGCTATGAACTTTTATGTACAAGTTTTGTTTAAATATCTGTCTTCAATTCTTTTGGATGTATACCTAGGAATGGAATTGAAGAGTCAATTAGGCTAATTTTATACTTAACTTTTTGAGAAACTGCCAACTGTTTTCCACAGTGGCTGCACCCTTTTTCATTCCCACCAGCAGCGTATGAATTTTCCAATTTCTCCACATCCTCACCAACCCTTTTTATTGTCTGTATATTTGATTATGGCCATCCTAGTGGGTGTGAAGTAGTATCTCATTGTGGTTATGGTCTGCATTTCCCTAATGAGTAATGACGTTGAGCACATCCCTCAGTTCTTAACAGTCAACCTGGTGGGTTTTCTTCCTTCTAGGAACTGCTTTGGGATCCACAGGGAAGGTAGGGTCTTGTATCACAAGGAAACAGACATTAAAGCCATTCTGTTTGAAAAAAATTTTAAATACATTTTTTAAAGAACACTGTGAGCCACAGTAAAGATGGCAAAACAGATATCTGAAATTCAGATACACATTGAAAAAGAAAGTGAGTCACTGTATTGACTTAGAAGGACAAAGAGGATGATGAAATTGAGGATATCTTTTGAGTTGAGATTTGTAACTTTTAGAACATTGGACACAAATTCTGTTAGTCCAGTTGACCCTCTTCAGAATCTCCTGGAGACCCGTGGGAATCCTTTAAAGGTAAGGAGCCACTTTGTAGACTCAAAGTCAGATCCTGCTTTGGCAGGTGAGGGCAAGGCTTTCAAGCTACTCATGCTGGACTAGAGACCAGAAGTTGCCTGCGGATTTCATAAGACTTTTAACCTTGAAGTATTTTCTTGTTAAGTCACTTCCCAGGACAGTATTAAAAATGCTGTTAAAGTGGATGTGGAGGCTTGCCTATCAGTCAAGCAGACATTCCTAGGAGAATGGGATGAGCTACATTGTCCTAGGCGGTATTTCTAATCCTGTGACCTGTGTGCTGTCTAGAAGGAGATGGTAAAACCTTTGCTAAATGGCCAGAGGGAAAAGTTCCTCTGCGGCTGGGGGGTGGGGGTGGGATAAGTTTAGGGGGAGAAAATTGCTGTCCCCTGGGATTAGGGGCAAGAGGCACCCATTATAACTTTTCTATCCTCCCTTCCTCCCTTTTTCCCTCCTTTTCTTTCCATTGCCACTTTCAGAAATGGTCTGAAGAATAGATTTTAGGAGGTATTATAAATAAATGTTAAGAATGAGGCAAATCTAATTGGCTGTTATAGCTTTTAAATTGCATCTTGTAAACCAGTTAGGGCAGACTTCAAGAGTAGAGGCTTTTTTTGTAGAAAATAGTTCAGAAACACTTGGAAAAGGTCCTGAGAAAAAGGTCATTAAAATATTGTTTTTATCATTCTCCTAATGTGGTATATCACATATATTTATTTGCATATGTTGGACCATCCTTGCATCTTGGGAATAAATCCCACTTGACCATGAAAAAAAATATTGTTTTACATTTTTGAGGAGTAACACATTCACATGGTTCAAACTTCAAAAATTAAGAGTAAAACACTGCAATGTCTCCTTTCTTCCCTGTCAGCCTCCTCAGTTCTTGCTCTTCTAACCTAGTTACCACTATTGTTAAAGTCTGGTATAGCCTTCCAACATCTATGCAAAGACCAGAATCACAACTAACAGCTGAACAATCATCGACAGGAAAACACTGGAACTCACCAAAAAAGATACCCCACATCCAAAGACAAAGGAGACGGTAGGAAGGGCACAATCACAATAAAATCAAATCCCATAACCACTGGGTGGGTGACTCACAAACTGGAGAACAATTATACCACAGAAGTCCACCCACTGGAGTGAAGGTTCTGAGCCCCACATCAGGCTTCCCAACCTGGGGGTCCAGCAATGGGAGAAGGAATTCCCAGAGAATCAGACTTTGAAGGCTAGGGGGATTTGATTGCAGAACTTTAACAGGACTGGGGAAACAAAGTAGTGTGCGCACCAGGACCCAGGGGGAAGGAGCAGTGACCCCATAGGAGATTGAGCCAGACCTACCTGCTAGTGTTGGAGGGTCTCCTGAAGAGACAGGGTTGGCTGTGGCTCACCATGGGGACAAGGACACTGGCAGTAGAAGTTCTGCAAAGTATTCCTTGGTGTGAGCCCTCCTGAACCCTCTCAGAGTCCCGCCAATAGCCCCACCAAAGAGCCCATGGCCTCCAGTGTTCAGGTGCCTCAGGCCAAACAACCAACAGGGAGGGAACTCAGCCCCACCCATCAGCAGACAAGCAGATTAAAGTTTTACTGAGCTCTGCCCACCAGTGCAACACCAAGCTCTACCCACCACCAGTCCCTCCCATCAGGAAGCATGCACAAGCCCCTTAGATAGCCTCACCTCCCAGAGGGAAGACAGCAGAAGCAAGAAGAACTACAATCCTACAGCCTGTAGAATGAAAACCACATTCACAGAAAGATAGACGAAATGAAAATACAGAGGGCTATGTACCAGATGAAGGAACAAGATAATATCCCAGAAAAACAATTAAATGAAGTGGAGATAGGCAACCTTCCAGAAAAAGGATTCAGAATAATGATAGTGAAGATGATCCAGGATCTCAGAAAAAGAATGGAGGCAAAGATTGAGAAGATGCAAGAAAAGTTTAACAAAGACTTAGAAGAATTAAAGAACAAACAACTAGAAGAATTAAAGAACAAACAAACAGAGATGAACGATACAATAACTGAAATGAAAAATACACTCGAAGGAATCAATAGCAGAATAACTAAGGTAGAAGAACGGATAAGTGACCTGGAAGACAGAATGGTGGAATTCACTGCTGCGGAACAGAAAAAGAAAAAAGAATGAAAAGAAATGAAGACAGCCTAAGAGACCTCTGGGGCATTAAACACACCAACATTCGCATTACAGGGGTTCCAGAAGGAGAAGAGAGAAAGAAAGGACCCAAGAAAATATTTGAAGAGATTATAGTTGAAAACTTCCTTAACATGGGAAAGGAAACAGCCACCCAAGACCAGGAAGCACAGAGAGTCCCAGGCAGGATAAACCCAAGGAGAAACATGCCCAGTCACATAGTAATCAAACTGACAAAAATTAAAGACAAAGAAAAATTATTAAAAGCAACAAGGGAAAAATGACAAATAACATACAAGGGAACTCCCATAAGGTTAACAGCCGATTTCTCATCAGAAACTCTACAAGCCAGAAGGGAGTGGCACGATATATTTAAAGTGAAGAAAGGGAAGAACCTACAACCAAGATTACTCTACCCGGCAAGGATCTCATTCAGATTCGATGGAGAAATCAAAAGCTTTACAGACAAGCAAAAGCTAAGAGAATTCAGCACCACCAAACCAGCTCTACAACAAATGCTAAAGGAACTTCTCTAAGTGGGAAACACAAGAGAAGAAAACGACCTACAAAAACAAACCCAAAACAATTAAGAAAATGCTCATAGGAACATACATATCGATAATTACCTTAAATCTGAATGGATTAAATGCTTCAACCAAACGACACAACTCGCCAAATGGATACAAAAACAAGACCCATATATATGCTGTCTACAAGAGACCAACTTCAGACCTAGGGACACATAAAAACTGAAAGTGAGGGGATGCAAAAAGATATTCGATGCAAATGGAAATCGAAAGAAAGCTGAAGTAGCAATACTCACATCAGAAAAATAGACTTTAAAATAAAGAATATTACAAGAGACAAAGAAGGACACTACATAATGATCAAGGGATCAATCCAAGAAAAAGATATAATAATTATAAATATATACGCACCCAACATAGGAGCACCTCAATACATAAGGGAAATGCTAAGAGGAAATCGACAGTAACAAAATAATAGTAGGGGACTTTAACACCTCATTTACGCCAATGGATAGATCATCCAGACAGAAAAATTAATAAGGAAACACAAGTTTTAAATGACACAATAAACCAGATAGATTTAATTGATATTTATAGCACATTCCATCCAAAACCAGCAGATTACACTTTCTTCTCAAGTGCACATGGAACATTCTCCAGGATAGATCACATCTTGGGTCACAAATCAAGCCTCAGTAAACTTAAGAAAATTGAAATCAAGCATCTTTTCCAACCACAACGCTATGAGGTTAGAAATAAATTACAGGGAAAAAAACGTAAAAAACACAAACACATGGAAGCTAAAAAATACATTAATAACCAACAGATCACTGAAGAAACCAAAGAGGAAATCAAAAGATACCTAGAGACAAATGACAATGAAAACACGACGATCCAAAACCTATGGGATGCAGCAAAAAACAGTTCTAAGATGGAAGTTTATAGCTATACAAGCCTACCTCAAGAAACAAGAAAAATCTCAAATAAACAATCTAACCTTACACCTAAAGGAACTAGAGAAAGAAGAACAAACAAAACCCAAAGTTAGCAGAAGGAAAGAAATCATAAAGATCAGAGCAGAAATAAATGAAATAGAAACAAAGAAAACAACAGCAAAGATCAATAAAACTAAAAGCTGGTTCTTTGAGAAGATAAACAAAATTGATAAACCTTTAGTCAGACTCATCAAGAAAAAGAGGGAGAGGGCTCAAATCAATAAAATTAGAAATGAAAAAGGAGAAGTTACCACAGACAATGCAGAAATACAAAGCATCCTGAGACTACTACAAGCAACTCTACGCCGCTAAAATGGATAACCATTTTATCTGAAATGGACAAATTCTTAGAAAGGTATAACCTTCCAAGACCAAACCAGGATGAAATAGAAAATATGAACAGACCAATCACAAGGAATGAAATTGCAACTGTGATTAAAAATCTTCCAACAAACAAAAGTCCAGGACCAGATGGCTTCACAGGTGAATTCTATCAAACATTTAGAGAAGAGCTAACACCCATCCTTCTCAAACTCTTCCAAAAAATTGCAGAGGAAGGAACACTCCCAAACTCATTCTACGAGGGCACCATCATCCTGATACCAAAACCAGACAAAGATACTACAAAAAAAGAAAATTACACACCAATATCACTGGATGAATATAGATGCAAAAATTCTCAACAAAATACTAGTAAAACAGAATCCAACAGCACATTGAAAGGATCATACACCATGATCAAGTGGGATTTATCCCAGGGATGCAAGTATTCTTCAGTACATACAAATCAATGTGATACACCATACTCACAAATTGAAGAATAAGAACTGTATGATCATCTCAAAAGATGCAGAAAAAGCTTTTGACAAAATTCAACACCGATTTATGATAAAAACTCTCCAGAAAGTGGGCATAGAGGGAACCTATATCAACATAATAAAGGCCATATACGACAAACCCACAGCAAACATCATTCTGAATGATGAAAAACTGAAAGCATTTCCTCTAAGATCAGAAACAAGACAAGGATGTCCACTCTCGCCATTATTATTCAACATAGTTTTGGAAGTCCTAGCCATGGCAATCAGAGAAGAAAAAGAAATAAAAGAAATACAAATTGGAAAAGAAGAAGTAAAACTGTCACTGTTTGCAGATGACATGATACTATACATAGAGAATCCTAAAGATGCCACTAGAAAACTACTAGAGCTAATCAATGAATTTGGTAAAGTAGCAGGATACAAAATTAATGCACAGAAATCTCTTGCATTCCTATACACTAACAACGAAAGATCAGAAAGAGAAATTAAGGAAACACTCCCATTCACCATTGTAACAAAAAGAATAAAATATCTAGGAATAAACCTACCTAAGGAGGGAAAAGACCTGTACTAGAAAACTATAAGACACTGCTGAAAGAAATCAAAGATGACACAAACAGATGGAGAGATATACCATGTTCTTGAATTGGAAGAATCAATATTGTGAAAATGTCTATACTACCCAAAGCAATCTACAGATTCAATTAAATTACCAATGGCATTTTTTACAGAACTAGTACAAAAAATCTTAAAATATGTATGGAGACACAAAAGACCCGGAATAGCCAAAGCAATCTTGAGGGGAAAAAACGGAGCTGGAGGAATGAGACTCCCTGACTTCAGACTATACTACAAGTCTACAGTAATCAAGACAGTATGGTACTGGCATAAAAACAGAAATAGACGTCAATGGAATAGGATAGAAAGCCCAGAGATAAACCCATGCATCTATGGTCAACTAATCTATGACAAAGGAGGCAAGGATATACAATGGAGAAAAGACAGTGTCTTCAGTAAGTGGTGCTGGGAAAGCTGGACAGCTACATGTAAAAGAATGAAATGAGAACACTCCCTAACACCATACACAAAAATAAACTCAAAATGGATTCAAGACCTAAATGTAAGACCGGACACTGTAAAACTCTTAGAGGAAAACATAGGAAGAACACTCTTTGACATAAATCACATTAAGATCTTTTTTGACCCACCTCCTAGAGTAATGGAAATAAAACCAAAAATAAACAAATGGGAACTAATGTAACTTAAAAGCTTTTGCACAGCAAAGGAAACCATAAACAAGACAAAAAGACAACCCTCAGAATGGGAGAAAATATTTTCAAATGAATCAATGGACAAAGGATTAATCTCCAAAATATATAAACACCTCACACCACTCAATATTAAAAAAACAAACAACCAAATCAAAAAATGGGCAGAAGACCTAAATAGACATTTCTCCAAAGAAGATATACAGATGGCCAAAAGGCATATGAAAAGCTGCTCAACATCACTAATTATTAGAGAAATGCAAATCAAAACTACAATGAGGTATCACCTCACACCGGTTAGAATGGGCATCATCAGAAAATCAACAGACAACAAATGTTGGAGAGGGTGTGGAGAACAGGGAAGCCTCTTGCACTGTTGGTGTGAATGTAAATTGATACGGCCACTATGGAGAACAGTATGGAGGTTATTTAAAAAACTAAAAATATAAATGCACATACAAGCCTATTATTTCCCTTCTGTTTTACAAGCGGTTGATTATTACTCCACGTTCTGCACTTTGCTTTTTAACTCAGCAATATAACCTCTTCTGAGCGCAGATGCAGTTTGTCTTACTTATCCTTTTGTTGTTAAAATATCACCTCTACTTGGACACTTTCTGGCTCTTTCCTGCTGACTCTTTGTCAGATATGATTAGACTGTCATAACTTTTATTGAATAACGTAGCTGCAGACTCGCTCTCGGGAGGGGCGGAAATGTCACGGCCAGCTTCCTCTTGCTGCTTGCTGTGCTTGCATTATTATTATTATTGTCATGTGCAACCTGCCATCTCTTGGCAGGAATCTTTTAAAGCTACTTGTCTATTTCCCGAAGGCTAGTTTAGTTAAATCTGAATCCCAGATTCATACACCAATGTAACTGTGCACACGTAGAGTACATAGGGCATGAGACAAGGGAAGCAAGTGAAGGAGAGAGTGAAGATCTCTGTCCCAGGAGCCCATCTGCCATCAGGAACTCTCAGGCCACTTGACTGTGCCTGGCTCACCTGAGGACCCCTTAAGGGCCCAGTGTTAGCTTGTTTGTTAAATGTTACTAACACTTAACATCTTCCTAGTTTTTTGATGAAAAATAAATATAAATAGAAGCTTTAATATTTTCTCCCCATATCTCCATGGATCATCTTTTGCACACCCTGGCATGCATGTAACCTACTTTGGAGACCACTGCTCAAGACAAAAAAGTCTGGTTTCTTTGGCTTTAATCATATATCTATCTATCTATATCTATCTATTTATATATATATATCCTAAAAAATTACAGTATTAGTGCATATTCATTGAAGAAAAAAGCAGAAAATATAAAATCAGTCCTAATTCCATAATCAAGTGATAACCACACTTTATGTTTTGGTTTACCTTCTCCTAGACTTTTTCTTAAAGATGTGTGTATGATTTTTTTTTTAACAAAAATGAGGTCATACAGGACATACTGCTTGTACTTAATCTTATGGTACATCCTTATCTATTTCCTCAGGATAAATCCCTTAAAGTGAAATTGATAAGCAAAGGGCAGGCACTTTGTAAAGATGAGTGATGCATATTTCCAGTTGCTCTACAGAGAAGTTGTACCACCACACACCAGCAGAAAATGGGAGGGCCTTTCCCCATGCATCCTCACTAATACTGCCACCTTAAAACAAAACAAATCCAAACATTGTTAATGTAATGGTCCCTTGTATTTTATTTCATTGAAGTTCTACAGAACTTCAGCAGTACTTTCATGTGTTTATGGCAATTTCATGCTTATCCTTTTGTGGATCGCCTTTTTGTGTTACTTGTTTATTTTTCCACTGGAGTGTTCTTCTTTCGATTAATTTGAAGAGATCAATTGGATTATCAATTAACTTGAATTGATCAGCTGATTAATTTTGTTCCCTGGTTAACTCATGCTGTGTGATGGAGGTTATATCCTTTCCTCCCATTTTGGTTGTATGGACCAGCCATGAGGGTGGAGAACAGAGCTGACCTGTGCTCCTTTGGCCAGTCTGTTTGTATGTGGCTTCTTTTCAAGGCTCTGAGATAAACCGTGATGTACCGAAATGAAAGCTGCATGGGGTGGTAGGAATCAGGAACTGGGAAATGTGAAGTGTTAAGAAATCTTTGACAGAAAACCAAATTCTCAATATAAAACTCCTTTTCCCCAAACCTGAATGTTCAAGATTGAAAGAAGGCTTGCTTATTAAATGTTATTACTTCCTTGTAATAGATGCGGTAATTATAACTGTAACTTTCTGCCATATGTCAACACAGCTTTGGAGTCATACAAGCTTCTGTTGGTGTGGCTCTGGACAGACACGTCTGGGTTGGATTCCACATTCTGCCACTTCCCAGCTCTGAGACCTGAAATAAGTTACCTGATCTCTCCAAGCCTCAGTTTCTTCCTCTGGAAAGTGGAGTTGACCATCATAGCTCACTCACAGCAGTACTGCAGGGACTAAATGAGAAAATGAACACTAAATGTTTTGTAAAGGGCCATGCACATAGTAAACACTCAGTTACTATTTCTGTTATCTATTCTCAATATTATGTTTTTATTATTATTATTCCTATCAGCATGAGATTTGTTCCAGGAACTACATCCTGAGCTCCAAACAATTAATTCACAAGCCCTTTGGGGAATACAGTCCATTTGTTGGCTGGACCACTCAGCGAAAGTTAGTGACTTACAGATACAAATTTTGGTGAAATGGCCAGTAAAATATTGCCACCATTAGGTGGCGCCAGTGCCCAGCGGATCCGTGCTTGGACGCCGGCATCACCCAGGCAACAAGGGCAGGCTGGGGCTGAATCTGTACTGCAAAGGGGCAGCCCTCTGTGGGGAAACACTGAGGAGAGCAGCGGTGGTCTCAGGCTCCTGTCTGCTTTGATACGGCCGCCCACATGGCCCCCGTGCCCCCATACACCCACACCCCCATTTGCCCTGACACTCCTCAACATGCCCCCAGGCCCTCAAAGTTTCTTACAAGACTCCCCCTCCCCAAGCTTTCCTCCCTTCCAGGGCTCCACATGCCCCCTTCATGTCCTTGGCACACTTTTGACAGCATTCTCACCCTCCTCCACGCCCTTCTCGGGGGGCGGTGCCCATGTCCTGCCACCCTGTCACCGGCACAGTGTCAGCCTGGGCAATCCTGAAAACAGCACCCCGAATCCCAGACCTCTTTGTTTTTTCAGGTTTTGGGTTGTATCTGTGGGTTTTTCCTGTTTTCCCATGGGGCATGACCCTGGGCTTTTTTCCCATGGGGCATGACCCTGGGCTCATCCTGCAGTTCCCAAGTGTCATGTGCCCTTTATCCCAATGGCTGTGACCTTGGGCAGGCTGGCTAGTCTCCCAGGCCTCATTTGGGGTATTAATACATGTACCTTGTGGTGAGGCTTTATTGAAGCAACATATGAAAGGGCCCTTCTCAGTACCTAGGTCAAAGATCAATGACTATCACTCACTTACTTATTCATTCAATTCATGCCAGAATATGAGCTCTCTCCTCTCTGGCTCCAAGGTGCCACCCCACTAGACCTCCCTTTGGTCCTGTGAGGTTCTGACACCTCACTGGAGAGAGGGTCTCTGCTTTTTTCTACTTTGGGTTTCCTGTAAGATGTGACTGTGGTCCTAGTTGCCAGGAGTCGTGTTTGGCTTGGCAATATGGGGGCTTTCTGGCCCTGGATATTGCTTTTCCTCCATTTCAGTTGTGGGCTTGGGCCAGGCAGCCTCTGGGGGACAGTGTCGTCTTGGCTCGAAGCTTGTTGTTTTCCACCCCCCATTAGCACCCAGTGGGTAATGTGGCAGGTCAGAGGGGCAGGCCAGAGCTCCCAGGTGCGCAGACCTGACTATGAGCCTGTGTTCAATGGGACAGGGCTGATCTTCAGAGCTGCAAATAATACCAACAATTCGTCTTGATCTTCTAGTGGAGTCTGCAGTCTGTAATGGAACACAGATGTGGACATATAAAATTAAGCTGCTGCTGGGCATCTTGGGGCAGAGGCTGGAGGAGAGCCCCTGACTGGTGGGTTCTTGGTCTTTGGCTTGGCTGCCCCAGGCCTGTGGTCACAGTGGGTGTCGCTAGCAGAGATGGAAGGTCCAGCTCCTTACCTGGGGCTTTTTACCTTTACACTGGAGAGCCCCACTGAGGTCCCAGCAGGGAGATACGGGGCACACTGAGACCCACCATTCAAGACCTTGGCTGGTAGGGTCACGTATAAGAGCTAATCAAGTCAACTCACTGCCTTTCTTCTCTTCTCCCTGCTGTCCAATGAGATCAGGCACTGCAGAATGATTTTTTTCCCGTGGAGAGCGCCTAGGAAGATCTGTATGTAAGGGTCAGAAGGGAGCACCCACAGGTCTGATGTACAGCATTCTGGGTCTTCACCCCATTCCTGGTATATTCTTTCCTTGGTGATATGACTGTGGCGAGGTCACAGAGCCACTCTGAGCCTTGGTTTGGGCCACCCACTGTCTAGGGCTTCATGATCCCCAAGTTCTTTGCCAGCCCTAAAAATCTAATGGTGGAAGGAACAACTGCCCCACGCTGCATGAGGGGCCTGGGGGTGGCTCAGCCCAGCCCAGCCTCCCTGCTGGGAAATAAAATAACTCAGGCTCCCACTGTGCTCTAGTCCTCACAGGCAGAGTAAGGAGAACGCCCATCACTAGAGCTACCCACTTCTCAGCTTGCCAGCTCCAAACCCATGAATGATATCATTGGACAGCACTGATTAGATAGTGCACGTCAGAGTTCTCTAGAAAGCTTTTAAAAAATATCAATGCCTGGGTACTGCAAACCTGTTATAATCTCTGGGGTGGGGTCTCAGCATCATAGTGTTTACCATATACCAAGTGATTCTACTGAGTGTCCTGCATTGAGAACCCCTGTGAAGTCACTTTCCTGCTTACAAATTGTATGTATTTAATGGTATAGGTCTCCTTGCTTTCCATGTCCCCTGGAAAGGGCTCTCTCTCACCCCTTCGGTAGCTCCACCTTGTATATTTAATATGTTGAGTTGATTTGACTTGTTGGAGTGTACCCACACCTTTGCAATGTAACATTTTAGGCCATTTAAAACCTTTTGCTACTCAGAGCCTGGTTCCCAGATCAGCAGCATCAGCATCACTTGAGAGCTTGTTACCAATGCTACCCCTTCCCCACCTCCTACACCAGCACTGGTGTTTTACCAAGATCCCAGGTGGTTCTTATGCATATTTAATTCTGAGAAGCACTGGTTTAAAAGAGCATTCTTCTCTCTCACCATTTTTTTAAGTGAAAAATTTCAAACATACAGTGGAACTGAAAGCATTTCCCAGTGGATACCCCCAAAGCAGTTCTTTGGTCACAGCCCAGCCTCCGTAGGGGACAGCGTTCTGCGGAGCCTTCCTAGAGGGGGTGCATGTGTTGCTTCTCCACGGTGCCTGTTGTGTGTCCCATTTCAGGGATTGTGGGCTCTGGGGACAGGATGTGTATTAGGGCAACTCTGTACATCCATGATTTTATTATCCATGCAACACAGTTCCATCACTGCTGGTGGTCTGTGTAGGTCTCTGCTTTGCAATTTTAGTCCTCTGATGAATGTTTTTCATCTTTGAATCTCCAGCTCTCTGACGATGCCTGGCACATAGTATGTACTCAAAGTATCTTTCTTGAACGGACTTTCCATCTCTCATCATGAACAACATGGCAAGAGTAATTAATTCAAGGGGCAGAGAGGTTAATTGAGTCACCCGATAACAGTTAATGTAAATTTGGTGGGCTGGAGAGAAACGAAAATTGACTAAGTCAATACAATTTTGTCTTTCTGTGAGCTGTCTGTATCTTCATTTTCTAACGGCAACTGGCAGGCAGCTCTCTTCCTGGCGGGTGCAAGTCTCCATCGAACTTTGAAGACAAGTGGCTGCTTTGTGCTTTGAAATTGGGTTTGCAGGGCTTCCCTGGTGGCGCAGTGGTTAAGAATCCACCTGCCAATGCAGGAACACGGGTTCGAGCCCTGGTCCGGGAAGATCCCACATGCCGTGGAGCTGCTAAGCCCGTGCACCACAACTACTGAAGTCCGCACACCTAGAGCCCGTACTCTACAACAAGAGAAGCCACCCCAATGAGAAGCCCGCGCACCGCAATGCAGAGTAGCCCCCGCTCGCTGCAACTAGAGAAAGCCTGCGCGCAGCAACGAAGACCCAACGCAGCCAAAAACAAATAAATAAATTTTAAAAAAGAAAAAGAAAAAGAAATTGAGTTTGCAGAAGAAGAAAATGCCTCTTTTTCCCAGAGCTGGTCTCACGTTTGTATTTGATGGGGATTATATTTGGGAAGAGTGAGGAATTAAGAATCTTGTGAAGGACACTTCTCCACAATCCACCTCTTTCCATTCCTCCTTCTGTCCAGCACAGGGGAGGTGAATACACCATGGGTGTTCTGAGAACACAGCAGTTCCCCTCTGCCCCAAGCCATGAAGAAATGCCCCCTGCTTGGTGAAATCCTTTTCATCCTCTAAAGCCCACTGCAGGTGTCACCTTCTCTGAAAATCATCCTCCAATCCTCGCTCCCTCAAGCCTATCTATCACCCCTCCGCCTTTCCTCCCAACCTTCCCAGTCTGTGGGGAAGCCCTTGCTGTCTACGCTCTGATTTCTAGGAACTTCTTAAAGGCAGGGAGGATGATTTATCTCTCTCAGAATCTGGAGAAAAGCAAATGTGGTCCTACCACTAGTCCACCTTCCTTAAGTGTCCTGACTCTCCCTCCTCGCCTGTCTGAATCCCAGGCACCCTGGAACGCTACAGAGGGTCCTGTTGGGAGGTCTCCCCTACCCCAGGCAGCATCTGAGTGCTCATCTTTCCCTGCCTCAAGTCCATTATTTAGGCTTGGTGTTTCCTTGAGCTTTTGCTCATTTCACACAGACTAGTTCACAAAAAAGTAAGGACTCTGAGTCAAGGTCCATGGCAAAGGAGACACAGGCCTGTGGGACACAGTTTATGGAAGGACACTGCCCTCTCTCCACACGGAGCCCCCAGGCCAACCACTGACCCTCGTCTCCACATCATAGCCTAGATGTGGGTGGATCATGTGGATATATATTTCCTGATGTGGATCAGCCTCCTCTGTTTATTTTATTAAATGCATATCTTTCTGTAAATTATAGGCATGTGTTTCCTCTGTTAAGTGCTCTAGGTTAGATAAAGAGAATCTAATAGACCTGCACAAGCAGGAAGTGCACTGAGAGTGGGAAAGAGTGACCAGCCTGCTGGTTGCTGCAGGTACAGCAGCACAACAGGTAGAAAGAGGCTGCACTACCTACGGGGCTGCGAGTTAGAGAATTGGCCAGACACCCTCAGAGAGCTGACTTGACATTTAAAAAGTTATTTTTACTTCATTGAGATATAATTGACATATAATATCACATTAGTTTCAGGTATACAATGAAAATTTCTTTTCCATGTGATGAGAACTTTTAAGATCTACTGTCTTAGCAACTTTCAAATACACATTATTAACCATTGTCATTATGCTGTAGATTATATCCCCAGGACTTGTTTATCTTATATCTGGAAGTTTGTATCTTTTGATTCCTTTCACCCAATCCCCCCATCCCACCCACCTGCCTCTCTGGTAACCACAGATCTCATATCTTTCTCTATGAGTTTTTTTTTTTTCTTTTAGATTCTACGTATTAGTGAGATCATACAGTATTTGTCTTTCTCTGTCTGATTTATTTCATTTAGCAAGATGCCTTCAAGGTCCATCCATGTTGTTGTGAATGGCAGGATTTTCTTCTTTTTTATGGCTGAAGAGTATTTCATTGTGTTTGTATGTACATATGCACACAATGGAATATTATAATATATATATGGATATATATCACATCTTCTTTATCTGTTCATCCATCCATGGACACTTAGATTGTTTCCATGTCTTGGCTATTGTAAATAATGCTGCAGTGAACATGGGGGTACAGCTATCTTTTCAAGTTAGTTTTCACTTCCTCCAAATAAAAGCACAGAAGTGGAATTGCTGGATCACATGGGAGTCCTACTTTAAAATTTTTGAGGAACCTCCATACTGTTCTCCATAGTGGCTGCACTAATCTACAATCTTGATGGCTTGTCTCCTGGCAGATGAAGCCTCCGGATGACCCCTTAATTATAGTGCAACGCTAGGAAGGCCTAGTGAAGAAAATAGCAAAACGAGTTGGGGCATCAGGGTGGAGAGGACAGTGGCTGGGGAGCAGTGAAGAAGAGGAAAGAGGTGGATAAAAGAAGGGATGGTCCCACTTCATTCATGTAAGGAAAATGGTCCTTGTACCTGAGTCTTGGCTGGAGTGTGGCTCCTTTCAGGCCCCCATAGGGTCAGGGCTCTCAGAGGAAATACAGTGAAAATCATTCCCCTGCAGGACTCTGGCTGGGGAGCAGGGCTGGAGACAGCCTTCCGGGTAGGGTAGCATCGGTGGGGTCCTGTGCTTGCTTGCTGCTTGGTCTGATTCCTGGCCAGGGCCTGGGTAAATAGAGAGCCAGAAATACTCGCTTAACGTTTTTCTTATCTCCCTGTATTTTCTCATTTCCCTCCCTCCTAGTCCAACAGGTAGTGGCCTCCATGCTCATTGTCTCAAGGAGACTTGTGGCAGGGAGGGAAGAAGAAATAACCAGCGATTCTTTTTGACCTTTGTGTTCTGAATGCCTCTGTTGAGGGATGAGGCTTTGCAGAGGGGCTGAAAGACAGTGGTGAGCGGACCTGTGGAAAAAATATTGATATAAAGGTAGTAGGATTTCCCCAGATTGGAAAAAGGTTCCTGTGGCCTTGGTGGTGCTGGGTCAGGGAGGGAGAACAAGAGAGATGGTGGAGGAATGTTCAGCTGCATGAGCCAAAGGGCCAGTTGCCCGCATCCCAGGCAGCTGTCCTTGGGCTCTAGCAGAACCCCTAGAGAGGACGTTTGGCTCCAATGCCCACGGGAACCAGGGACGTAGCGTGCATGCGTAGAGGGGCCTGCAGCACCCCTCTAAGCCTGCTGATTCCACCCCTCCCACATGGGTGCTATAGTTGATGCTGCCATACACCACCCAGATCCCCCGTCAGACTAAAGGACTAATTCCCCAGCGGCCAGGAGCTGCCCTCAGCTGAAGAGACATACCTGGTCCAAGGTCTTGCTCCTTTCCAGGGACAACCTTAGCCAATGACTGGTTGATTCAGGAGTATAGAGGCCTGGCTCCTTTCACCACAACAAAAGGGCCGCTGCCTCAGAGCTCCTCATGAGGCTGGCTGAGGTCACTGTTGAGACTGCGTGGTAGCCCAGCTTCTTCCTCTGCCCAGTTCCATACCCTTCTCTCTCCTTTCCAGGTTCTGATTCCAAGAGCACTTCTCGCTTAACTTCCTGCGTGTTCATCTCTGTCTCAGTGTTGGCTTCAGGGGAACGCACTCTATGACAGGTACAGAAAACGATTTCTCTCCTGTGAGAAAAACGAAAGTGTGCAGCGATGATGCAGGGGTGATGGATGGTAGCTGACATCTGTGGGGCATCTTAGGAACTGGATGGGCTGGAGGACTCAGTCCTCTCTGAAGGGGGCAGCTGATGCTCAGCCCCAGCTGGTCAGTGCCAAGAACAAGTGGGTCCAGTGTTTCTACATTTTTAAAAGAAGCTGGAAATTTAGATTTTTTTTTTAAAATGTGAAATGTCCTGATTAAAAAAAAACAGTGTGTGAGCTAAAAAAAAAAAAACCCAAACCCGTCCAGGCCACAATGGGTTAATAGCCTTTTAGCTTGCGGCCTCGGGTCCAGGCAGACAGGGCCAAAGGCAGTCTCAGGAAATTCCACGCCCAAATGCCAAGTGGACAAGGCTGACTGTGGGGCAGCACAAGCCCTGGGGACAGCACTTAAGGAACACATGGGTGCCCTGTCCTAGTAAGATTTCTGTGGACAGGCCCAATGGGGAGGGAGTTAGAAACGCCCAGAAAGACTGATGTTCAATGTTCAGCCAAGCCAGTAGGAAGGGACTGTGAGTTAGAAATCAAGAGAAGTGGTAGGAATTAAAGAAAGCACAACTCTTGCTCACCTGCGTTTCAGTTCAAAATTCCCACTACACAGATTGATGATACTGGAGATATCCAAAAGCTGAAAGCGGCTCCATTTACGGGGTTTCCACTCCAGGGGGTCTAAGTCATTATCTATAAAATATCAGAGTTTATCAGACCTTATCCAGTTAGATTTAATTGCATTAACACCACTCTTCCATTCTACCAAAGCATATCTAAGATTTTTTTTTCTAATAACACAAAGAGCTCAAGTCTCGATGAGTTGAAAATAATAAGAGAGAATCTAACTGAATGTGTCCCTGCATGATACCAAGATCTGGGACATGAAAACTCCAAGTTCATGTTAATGGCATTAAAGAAATGGAAATAAATGGTTTCTTTATTTCCACCACAATTCATCACAGCATCTAGATACTTCTGTAAATGATTAAAAATCAACCTTAGTCCAGCCCTCTGGTTTCAGACCCTCAAGAAAGGCTGTCCTTGAAAATCTGTGGCACGTTCATTTCAAGTGACACATTTGTGTCAGGCTGACATGTACACATGGATCTCATCACTCCCATCTTCTCCATCAAGGGGAATGTGGAGTAAGGTGATGCTGTCATGGGTCCATCTAAGAGTGCCAATTATAAACTAGATCAGTCCTAATTCACCCTTGTGCTCTAGTGTCAACACAGTGCTCAGCACAGGGAAGGGTTCTCATGAATAGAAACCCCTCGGTCACTGAGACTAGGACCCCAGCTTAGGGTCCTCCTTGATTTCCCCAGTCTTCTTCATCCCCTACCTCCTTTCACTCAGTGATTCCTCCTGACAGATTCCTTGGATCTCCTTCCCCAAGTCTGCTGTTCTGGTTGAGGGTCGTCTCCTCATTCTGCACCTGGACTGCCTCATAACACTCACCCTGCTGCAGGTTATGCCCCCACTTGCATGTGGCTGCCAGCAGGATCTTTCTAGAACACAAAACAGATTTCGTTACTTTCATGCTTAGGAATCTACATGACACTTCATTATTTTCAGGCTGAAGTCCAAACTTCTCAGCAAAGCACTCAGTGTTTTCTGCGCCCAGATTCACTTCCTGCCACTCACCACCTTCTTCTCCCCACCCTCACATCCCGTGTCACCCTGGACTCCCAGCTGGAGCTGGGAACAGGACCCATCCCCTGAGATGGTAAGGAGCCAGAGCTCTGCAGTCAGACAGACCAGGTGGCGAGTTCTGCTAACCAGGGCAGGTTAATTCTCTTTCTTAAACCTCCCATCTCCTTGCCAGTAAACCAGGATTGACACTTATGCCAATCCCCACATCAGTACCACTCTCTCCAATTCTACCTGCCATCCAGGTTTTCTGTGAGGATAAAGTGAGATTGTGAAAAACCTTTAGCAAAGTGCCCGCCAACTGGGGTCAATGGTGAATGAACGCTGGCTGGGCAGAGAGGTCTGGAAGCGGGTATGTAAGAGGCTAACAGTGACTGCCCTGGGTGGTGGGACTCTGGGGGACTTTTCTACTTTCCTCATCATATCTTATGTGAGAATATGTTACGATTTCCTACAACACGCAGGTCTTATCAAGACACAGCTAGAAATGATTTCCTCTCTAGAACCTCCCTAACTTGCCTGGATAGAATGAGTCTCCTGTACCTTCTACTTCCATCGGCACTCTGTACCTGTCTGTGACATAGCTGGCATGGCTGGTGATGGCTCATTTGCCCTCCTGCATTCCACACTGAATCCATATTTCTGTGGGTCTCTGTTTCCCCAGGACTCTGTCCAGCACTTGGCATTGAGTGTGTGGTGGGCTGTCAGTGCTGGTTCCTTTGACTTGAATGGAGGCCTCTCTCACTAAGAATCACCCCGGCACTGCATTCCCAGGCTTTGGTATTCTTCTATTTAATGTTTATAAGATTTTAGGAAACACACATTTTCAAGAGATACATGTTCTCCCACTGAAAGTCAAGCTGTTCATTGTATGCGGGCAGGTCAGGAGAAAAGAATGCACAGGAAGCCAGGCTTCTCGTGAACCTTGGGAAGTAGCTTCTCTCTCCCTCTCACCTCCCTGGCCCCCTGGGGATTCCCATGTCCAACCAGCTGAGTAAGGACTTTCTGAGCTCCTAAACATGCACAGCCCTGACACCCGGCTGGAGCACCAAGAGCCTGTCAGCCACATGGCTCAGAAGAAAAGGGGGAGAAAAAGAAAGAAAGAAAGAAAAAAATAAAATAAAATAAAGTTATTAAAATAAAAAAATAAAATAAATATTAAAAAGAAATAAAAATTTAAAAGTAATTTAAAAAAAGAAAAAAAAACAAAGAAAGAAAGAAAGAAGAGAGACCCAAACCAAAAAACAAATCCACCAATGATAACAAGCACTAAAAACTAAGGACAGACAGAACCTTAGGACAAATGGTAAAAGCAAAGCTATAAGCAAAGCTGGCATTTGAGGCTCTTATGTAGATTATTCAGTGAGATAGTCCAAGTTAAAAATAATATAAGTAAGCTCCTCTTTTCCAAAATAGGTTCTCATATTAAAACTTATTTATTTATTCCTAAAGGAATTAAGATAACTTATAAAGAAAAATAAAATAGATAATAGTGGAAACAAAAAATAGATGTAAAAGAAGAAAGAAAGAAAAACAAGGCAAAGAGCCAGAGCATTCAAAATGATAAGGGTTCTTAATATTTGGATTTACAGATTATAAAGTTGCTTTCATTAGCGTTTCTAATTATAAACTATCAATCATCAAGATAACTGAAGCTTGTCTTAATGGACAGACTGCTTAGATAATATGTTCTTATAGAAATAGGCTGAAGTTTCTCCATAAAGATTTTCAGATGGGAAGTGTTCATAAGGGCATCAATCCCAATGAATTGTTGGAAAAGACACATTGATATCTACTTTGGGCACAACTATCCTGCCTAACAAAATGCAGCAAGCTTCTCTTTACTCCTTGTTGGCAAATGTTTAAGTATGGAAACATCTCTCAATTAGAATTTCTCAAAGGATGATCTTTGAGATTCTTCCTACTTGGAAGTGTTGTTCCCACTGCTGTTGGTTGGTGGGAACAGGTATCTCAAGGACAAGGGACCATGTCCATTGTCTCACCAGGCTATCATTGCACCTACCATAGTGTCTGGTATGTAACAGGCCACTAGGAAACACTGTTGGATGTTGGATGAAGGAATGACCCTCATTCCTCGCACACAAAAGGAGCTGGGAATTATCTGTCCCAGCACATGGCTCTCCTCTCTCGCCTGCCCTGAGAGGTCTGATAAGAGCTTTCCCATCAGCCTGAATACATCTGTGCACATCTGTTACTAAGTGCATTAACATGCTTCTCAATTTGCTTTTATCACAAAATGTGGTCCATCAGGCAGATTTCTTATGACATAAGTGTTATTGCCTTAACTTTTGGGGGGAAAAGTCTATTTTTCAAAATACTAAAGACACATCTAGGAAACCACTGTGAGATTAGTTGCTTTAATGAAGAGCCCTCAAACTTTGTGTGTAATGTCCTATAAACTACTGGGCACATCTCGTTGTCAGCGTGAAAAC
Organism: Lagenorhynchus albirostris; assembly: GCF_949774975.1. NCBI lineage: Eukaryota > Metazoa > Chordata > Mammalia > Artiodactyla > Delphinidae > Lagenorhynchus > Lagenorhynchus albirostris. The sequence continues at coordinate 41,651,509 of NC_083102.1, forward strand.
AATCCTACTGTTACACTGCGGTTGATATGGGGTCACTGAAAATGGGTCCACTTTTCTGTATACTTTAATGAACATTCAACCCTGCAGAGGAAACATCTTCAAATCCCCTTTCTCCCCAACACACGCGTTTGGTCATAACATAAATCGCTGGTCAAGATCACGTCTCTCTACTCACTCCCATCAAACAAAAATAAAAGGTCTGCCTGTAAAAATCATGCTCTCACTGTGAAATATCCATTTGAAGTAAAGAGAGGGTAGAACAGTTTCCACTAGGTGCTGCATTGCATCCTGCAGTCCGTATGTCCACGGGCTCCTAGCAGCTCTCCTTGTGCAATAACACAGGTCTCCTGTAGGTGGCTCTGCCTCCTTATTATCTCCTTCTACCCGAAAGTGACCACATATCTTTAAGCTCCAGTCCTAGTTCTATTGGAGCTTGAGCCAGGGGCTCTGAAATGTATACCCAAACCTCACTAGCCTGGATGTTAGTGGATGCTGCTCATGCAGAAGAGAAAGCCATTAGACATTTAAATGAGGGGATATTGGGAAAATCCACTGGTGGGCAGCCCTGGTCTAGTCTCAGCAGAGCTGCAGCCATTACTTCAGTCTGGTGATGGGAGTGGACTAGACTCAGGTTTTAAGTGTCGGACCAGTATTTCCAAACGTGTATTTTTCAAGACACGAATTTGGCAAAATTCTCAGTGGAAAAACAAATAGTTAAATAAATTTGGGTAAGGTTGCATACTGTTCTCTTTGGAGTGTTGTAAAGCAGCATCTTAATATTTAAAAGCTCTGAAAAGTTCTGCAGGAAAAAAAATCTGTTTAGCTTTGCTTAACTCAGGATTTTATGAACTCAGGACCTAAAATATCAAGCAGAGCCACGTTCTGTGGAATGCATTCCTGGAGGTGACTGACATCTACAGTGATTCTGGGGGTGAGAACCCGGGGCCTCTGCACTTTTCTGGGGTGGAAGGAGGGTGCCGCAAAGGCGCTCACCTTTGGCAACTCTGCCAAGCAACCAGCTTTCATGAGAGGGGATGTGTGTGTGGACTGCCCAACACATACTATGGAAACTGCCAATCCTCCAATTGGGAAAGGGGAAATCCCATTTATTGGGCGCTTTATCTGTGCCGGGCGCTGGGCTAGATTCTTTTTATGCACAATGAATGTATTCTTCCTGGCATCTCCTGAGTAGACAGAATCTCCACTTCACAGGAAAGAAGACTGATGAGCAGGGTGGCAGGGTTACTGCTGAGTTTGCATGTAAGCAAGTGGCAGAGCCAAGACTGAAGCCGGCTGGCCTCAAATGCCCTTACTTTGTATTTTGTTTTGTTTTTAAGACATTATACCAGTGACTTATTGAGAGTATTTTAGTGAGGAGGTAATTTGGATTGATTTAACTTCAACAGTCCATGAAGATGTAGAGGAAAGAGTGGACATAACATAAGAGACCCAGGTAAGAATCCCAGGGTTACCACTTCCTGGCTGGGTGGCCCTGGGCACAAGTTATTTAACCTCTTTGAGCTCCAATTACCTCTCTCCTAAAATAAGAATTATTTATGAAGAATTAAATTAGAACTAAGGGTATGGGCTAAGTACATATGTACTTAGCTCCAAAATGTCTGTGTAGTCCCGTGAGCCAGCACTTGCCGTCCCCACCAGCCACAGGCAAGCGGTGGCTGCTCACATTCTGCCCAGAGCTCTGAAGCATTAGGCCTGAAGGGCCAGCAGTGGGGCAACACAACTCAGGTTGTCTCTTCTACACCTCTCTAGGGTGTCGGAGCCTTGGATGTTAGCCAGCACCAGGTCAGAGAATAGACCCGAAGCAAGGTCCCAGTTATCAGAAGTCAAAGCTAAATTTAGGATGCAACTGTGAAAATGAATACTCAACAGGCTCTGTGAAGTAGGGAGGTGAGTAATTATCTGGCAAATTTGATTACTGTAGACAGGCCATGCTGATAATTTGCCCAGTTCTCAGCCAAATAACCCCTCCCTCTCCCCCAATATTTTTCTTCTCTGAACCATCTTGGTCCTCTCCCCTGTGATCCTTTTCATGTTTTACCCTTAGTTGTATGGGTTTTCTTTTGTGGGAATTATTATTTCTCTTCCCTGAGACCTAAGATTGCAAACTGGTGACCTTGGGATGCCATTCAGCCCTCAGAATGTTCCATTTGGCCAGGTTAAAAAAATCGAGGTTTCCTTAGAAAATTTAGAGATTTCACGCAAAAATTTAGATTTACCTATCATATGATTCAGCAGTTCCACTCCTGGGTATGTATCTGAAGAAAATGAAAACACTAATTCAAAAGGATACATGCACCCCAATGTTCCTAGCAGCAGTATTTACGATTGCCAAGATATGAAAGCAACCTAAGTGTCCATCAACAGAGGAATGGATAAAGAAGATGTGGTATATATGTACAATGGAATACTACTCAGCCGTAAGAAAGAATGAAATAATGCCATTTGCAACAACATGGATGGACTTGGAAGGTATGCTAAGTGAAATAAGTCAGACAGAGAAAGACAAATACTGTATGATATCACTTCTATGTGGAATCTGAAAAATAAAACAAACTAGTGAATATAACAAAAAGAAACAGACTCACAGATATAGAGAACAAACTAGTGGTGCTCAGTGGGGAGATGGAAGGGGGAGGGGAATAAGTGGTACAAACTATTGTGTATAAAATAAATAAGCTACAAGGATATATTGTACAGCACAGGGAATATTGTTAATATTTTATAGTAACTTTAAATGGAGTATAATCTTTAAAAATATTGAATCAATATGCTATATACCTGAGACTAATATAATATTGTGAAATCAACTATACTTCAATAAAAAAATTTAGATTTCTGTTTCATCTTGAAAAACTAGTAAGATGGAGCTACACAAGGCCCAGGTTCCCCCATGGCCTACCTGAGAAGGGACAGGTAGCTGCTGCCCCTTCTCAGTGTACCCAGTTTCTTCCTGTCCCACCAAGCCCACCCCAAAGTTCCCACACCAACTGGAACTTGTTAGAAATGTAAAAATCTCAGGCCCTACCCCCCAGACCTATTAATACAGAATCTCTTTGTGGGGAGGCCTAGAAATTTGTGTCTGAAACATCCTCCAGGTAATTCTGATCCAGGCCCAAGTTTGAGATCTACGTGTATAGAGAGATCCCTGAATGATACTCAGCAGTCATGGTTTTGCTTCAGCTTTGGCATCAGACTCTAGTTAAAACTTGGTCTGATTCGTTCAGCCAGGCATCTAATGCACAGATTTACAGAGCACTAATATGTAACAAGCACTGTGCTAGTTGCTGCTGATACAGAGGTGACCAAGACAGACAGTGTCTTGCTCTCACAGAGCACGTAGTCCAGTGAGGAACAGAGACAGAGACCTCAGTTTGGTGACCTGTGCTTATTACTGGGCTCGGTCAGCAGTTTTCAAGATGACCAGTCTCGAGCTCTGCAGAAGGAGGAGGTAGAGAAGGAGGCTAGGGAGGGGCTAGGTCTCACCTTTGGATTAACCTGAGCGTCTCTGTTTTTACCTCTTTTACATTTTAGATTTCCAAATAAGACTGAATTGGAGGGGAAAGGGTTCTGCTGTTAAGTAATTTGAATGCTACTAGACTAGGCAATCATTTAGGTAGCTTCAGGTCTAAAATGCTAAGAAACACATTGGAGCACTAGCAAAAGTTTTTTTTTTTAGGTGAAGGGCGTGGATAAGCATCCTAAAAGACACAGCCTACATCACACCCATTAGGATGGCTATTATCAGAAAACAACAGAAAACTGTGAGTGTTGGTGAGGCTGTACAGAAACTGGAACTCTTTGCGTATTGCTGGTGAGAATGTAAAATGTGGAATGTAAAACTGTGGAAAACAATATTATGGCTCCTCAAAACATGAAACATAGAATTACCAAATGATCCAGAAATTCAACTTCTGGGTTACTCGAAAGACTAGAAAGCAGGGACTCAAATATTTTGTACACCAATATTGTTAGCAGCATTACAATAGCCAAAAGGTGGAAGCAACCCAAATGTCCACTGATGGATGAACGGGTAAATAAAATGTGGAATATACATACAATGGAATATTTTTCAGCCTTAAAAGGGTAGGAAATTCTGACATGTGCTACAACATAGTTGAACCCTGAGGACATTATGCTCTGTGAAATAAGCCAGTCACAAAAGGAAAAATATTGTATGATTCTACTTACATGAGGTACCTAGAGTACCTCAAATTCATAGAGACAGAAAGTAGAAAAGAAGTTATCAGGGGCTGGGGGGAGAGAGGAATGAGAATTTAGGGTTTAATGGGTACAGAGTTTCAGTTTGGGGTGATGATAAAGTTCTGGAGATGGATGGTGGTGATGACTGCACAATGATGTGAATGTATGCAATGCTACTGATCTGTACACTTAAAAATGGTTAAGATGGTAACATTTATGTAACTTTTTCCACAATAAAAAGAAACTCATCCTACAATGTGCCTATAATATGGCCACCCCACTCTCTCCTCCCTTCATTTTGTCTTCATTCAAGCTTTTTGCTGTTGTTGCTGTTGTTGCTGCTGCTGTTTTGAATAATTTACCACTGGAAGGTCAATGCAAACGCAACAATCTAACTCACTGGGTGGAGGTGGCAAAATACTCCAGGTAGTGGCTGAGAACCGTAGCTGGCATGGGTCACTGGAAAAGGTCCATGTCACTGCCCGAGCTGGTCCTGCTGAACTTGAGGGGAGGATGGGTACGATCTGGAAGACAAAATACCAACGATAATAATTGTAAACACTCCTAGGAGATCCAGGCAATTGTAATCTTCTAGAGCCTCAGGTATTTCCTCGTACAAGGTGGAGAGAATTGCTTCATGGCTCAGTAATCTCAGACACACGATGGTTTGAATCCTTTAGCCCAGTGGTCCTCACGCTTTGGTGTGCTTCAAGTTTATCTGGAGGGCTTTGTTAAAACACAGATTGCTGGCTCCTACCCCCCAGAGTTTCTGATTTAGTAGGTCCTAAGAATCTGTATTCCCAGGCGATGCTAATGTCAGTCTGGGACCACACTTTGAGAACCACTGCTTTAGGCAGCTTAGTTTTCAGCTGAGAAGGAATGAAACATAGGTGGGAGGGAAAAGCTGACAGGGAGGGTGATGGATGTGCATGGTGCAATGGGGGGCAGGGAGGGTAAGGATGAAATCAGCTCAACTTGGTTTCCAGTGTCATTTCCAGCACCTTTGCTGTGGTTTGAGGGTAAGTAACTTAATTTCCTCTTGTTTAAAATGCAGAACTTTCGTGAGGATTAGAAAATCTGTGTGTGTAACTCCTGGCACCACGCTCACTTAAAGGTATCTACCATTTTGTTATGTTACCCTGGTGGGGAGCTTTGGGGACAACATGAGCATGTGAGGGCCTGACGGCAGGGGCACCCAGAAGGGGAAAGGAAGCATTGGAAGGGGACAGGGAGAGGGGAGCAAAAACCTATCCACAGTTTTGCATGGGCCTGGCTTCGTTCCAAGCTCAATAGGTTTTGAATCCCCAGAAAAGCTGGCAATTGGACTCTTAAAGATGTCCATCTAACCACAAACGAGTCCCACTTGCTCTAAATCATCTTTAACGCTTCAGCTGGCCAGAGCACACCATGAGTCATTCACGAGCGTGCTGAAATCTGGAGACTTCCCTAAAGGCCCCAGAGGTACAGCCTCTCAGACCCAAGGTGCTCTCAGCTGATTGAATATGATGGGAGCTGTGTTACAATATGTCACCCGGCCCCCTATCATTCACCCAGTCACCATCTCCTCAGTCACCACTGGTCAGTGTCACTGTCATGAATTAGCACTTCTCATCGGCTTGGACATCAAGGGGTGAGTCTGAGGTCCCTTTCCTGGCCTGGTTTCCAAAGGAAAGCTGAACACCAGCCTCAAGCCTGTGTTGACACAGAGTCTGGTGAAATGTATTTTCATCAGGGCTACACAACAGGCTTCCGGCTGGTTTGGGGAGCCACCTAACTGACAGTGCCTTGTTCTGCTCCGCCGCCATGGCGACAAGGGGACATGCTGAAGGATCAGGGACGATGTTGTTGAGTGACATGGCCATGCACACGTCACCAGCAAGTTCTTAAAAGCAGAAATGCTCACAGGTATTAGATCCCTGTCATTGTATTAAGACTCATTTATTTTTAGCATTTTCTCTAAGGAAAAAAATGCGGATGGTAACAACAATAATACAACAACATCCAACCATTTAGATTGTGAAGTGACAAAACCAAGGTCAGCTTTACTGGGGGAAGGAAAATGAACAGCTCCACCGAAGGGTGCAGCCCCAGCCCCAGAGGTCTCCTTCTTGAGCGTTTAACCTGTTTATAGAGAGAATCCAGGTAAACGGGCCCTAGTGCGGCAGTGCTGAGGAGGCTCACAGAGGAGTCTGCTGGGGAAACTTTTGGTTTCAGTGTTTGTGATGGGGCCGTTGTTGCAATGTGTGCTTGCAGAAAGCTGAAAGGAAGTGGTCTGGGAAACACTTTTCTCCAGCCTGCCATTTCCCAGACTGTTCTGCAGGAAAGTAGCTCCCAAAGATGTTAGCAGAAGCACCATGCAAAAGTGATTTGAAAAGTTTGGTAAACATTTCCCTCTCGACCTGTGGTCAGCAGACTTGCTGCACAAAGTCAAGTCAGGAAAGAGACACATTTCCAGGCTCCATTTTAAAAAAAGGAAAAAGATGTTTTAAATCAGGAAGTACAAAATCTGGAACTGTGCTTAGGTGCTCTTTCATTGTCCTCCTCTCTGAGGTGGGGACAGAGGCCTTTTGCTCTTCTTCATGGGGTTGGTAAATTTCTTGCTCCCTTGGTCTGGTTTGCTCCATATGCCCAGCATCTGGAGTCCCACAGGGGCCCTCCCCAGAGGTAGTCTGTGTTCAGGATTTGACCTTGGGACAGCTACCTATCCTTGGCTGGAGGTGACCCAGGGGAGGAAGCAGAGCTGGCCAGAATGTGACCAGGGAGGCCTTTCTAGGACACAATGTGAGCAAGGGAATCAATCTCATTTAATTTAGTTTCTTGCTCCTGAAGTTTCACCAGGGAACAGATCATAAAGCTGGGTGACCATCACGTGCTTATCTCTCTCTATCAGACTACTGTAAATTCCTTAAGAGCCTTGCCTTGTGCCTGGTGCATGCTATGTATGTTTTATGCATACTTGACAATAATGTATATTCTCTAAAGGTTGGGCATAGTTAATATACAGTCAAGTTGTTCATTAACATGTTTTTTATTTGTTTGCTGATTTCTATCTATTTATTCTATTTATTATTTGCTGATTTTTTTGGTCTGCTTATTCTACTTGTTTCTGTGATAACTGTCGTAAAATCTTTTACCAGTGCAGTGGATTTGACATTTTCTTTCTGTAGTTGTCAATTTTTGCTTTGTATGACCCAAGACTACGTTATTACAACCATACAGTTCAAGATGGTTACCTTTTTCTAGCAGAACTGTTCCTTTGATCATTATGTAATAGCCACTTTCATCCCTGATGATGGCTTTTGCCTAAAGGTGCCATTGATGTTTTCATGGCACAACCCACCTGCTTTCCCAGATGCATCTTCTCCTTCAGGACTAGCAGCACCTGGGCTTGCCAGTTCGTGCTTTATGGAACTCTACTCTCCCTTGACCACTAATGTTACATTCTCCTGGTTTTCTTTCTAAGCTTGTTTATTAAAAAAAAAATATGGATGGTGACGACCAAACTATCAAATACCTTCATTTAAAACCAGACCAATCTGTTTGTATTTCCTTTGAAAATTAGCTCTCTCTGAATAAAATACCACCTTCTCACTGTTCTTCACCTGCCAGCTCCTGCTCACCCTTCCGTTCTCAGTGTAGGCATCACCTCCTCCAGGAATCCATCCATCCCTCACCCCCATTACAGCACACACACTGGTTAGGAGGCTCTTCTGTGTCCTTTCTGGCTTTGTGTGCAGCCCATCATCTTGAATCCTTTACATTCTGAATGCCATCTGGTCACCTGTCTTCTGAATGTACCACATCAACTTCTCTGTTCTATTACACTTCCGGTCCGGCATGAAGCTTATATTCTGTAAATGCGATTGAACTCAACAGACAGCTTTTCCTAGCCTCACTTTGGGTACTTCTAAAACTTCAGTTTTCTCCTGAGTTTCCTCGCTCAAACCCCTCACACCTCCTTGGCTTCAACTCACACCTCTAGACTGATGACTTCCTATGTCTGTGCCTTGAATCCTGTCCTCCCTCTGAGCTCTATAGCATATTTCAGAAGCTTTGACAAAATCCCACTTGCCAGTCAGCTATCAAATGCACACTGTCTCAAACCACACACATCCTCATTCTCCACGAACCTTTTCCTTCTCTCAGTGTCTTTATTTTTTTCCTGAAGTCCCTCTCAGTTTTGAAGTTAATCGTTCTCATCTTTAGCAGTTGCCTTATTTTAACCTGTGCCCAACCATGCACTAAACTCTGCTGACTTCTCCTTTAAATCTTAGTTTTGTCTGTCCCTATTTCTCTCTTCTTACTGCCCTGACCCTGCTCCAGGCATTCATCCTTCACACCTGGAATATGCACTTCCCTGAACCCCTCTCTCCAGGCTGCTTTCATGGGCCCTTTTCCCAGCTGTACTCCGTCCTCACCTCTCAGCCTCTTTTTCACTTCTCCCCAGTGCTGTGTTCTGCACAATCAGGCTGGTTTTCCTGCCAACCAGAACCCTCTTTCTCTCCTCTGGGTTTCTTTCCTTTACTTGAACTTCCTCGTCACATCTCTCCATCGCCACAAACTATTTGATGGGTGTGGGCACTGACCAATCATAATAGACACCACCATGGCAGGGTCGGGTATAGACCAATCAGAACTGACGTCAGCCACACACAAAGGGCGCTGCTCAGTATCAGCTTTGCTGTCTTCTAGACAAAACCTCCTTGGCCTTCAAGATCCCCGTCTGATCTTATCAGTGGCACGGATCAACCCTGGTTGCTTGGGCTTCACTCTTCTCTCTCCTCCTCTGAGTCACACTCCTCACATATAATTAGAGAGAGTTCTTTGACGCTTGCTAGAGCTTTGTGTGAGCTCTTCTTTATTTCTTCAAATAGACTAGGAGCTCCTTGGGACAGAGACCATGCTTGACACCAGTGGGTCTCGAAGTGTGGTACCTGAGAACAGTGGGTCAGAGTCACCTGGGAACTTAGAAATGCAAATTTTCAGGCCCTACTCCGGACATATTGAATCAGAAACTCTGGGAGTGGGGCCCAGTAATGGTGTTTTAATCACCCTCCAGATGATTCTGACGCACACTAAATGTGGGAACCACCTTCTTATGTAATGTGGGATGACTGACTGAAAGTCTTCATGGTAGGATCTCAATAAAGATTTATCTTGCTAATTAAATGTTTATTCCGTCTTTGCATCCTGCAGGGTGCATGGCATTAATTATGTGTAGCACAGACACCTGCGTTTGTATTCAACAAACATTTAGTAATCACTTGGTATATGACAGATTTGGGGCTAGGGACATTTATGTCTCTGATGACTAACAATATTTATGGAATGTGTAATTTGAGCTCTGTTCTAGAGGAGGAATTAAACAAAATATTATTATTCATTGATTGACATTTTAATATCTTTGAAATTAAGATGTATTTTATAACCGATAGCATGTCATAGTTTAGTGATGTGTCCTATAATTAGTAGTGTCTTAGATGCAATAAAGTTCAGCGGAAAACGTGTGGTCCTTTCCATTTTGGATAAAATTGAGTGTGTGTGTGTTTATCCACTGCCCCCTTGTATTTACTTGTAACAAACATAACTGTTTAACACTGAACTCTGGGTTCACAGGGGCAAAAATGTGAAATATTCTGGGTCTTTAAGATTCTCCTTGGACATATGAGAGGCACTTTTAGAAGAGGACGAAGAGTAATAATTTACATTCTCCATTTGCCAAAGGGATAACACAGATCCAACCTCCTCGACTTCATTGTCTACTCCTTAGGAATTTCAAAACATACAAAGAAAAATGTGAAGTTGGTTTCACCTTTCCAAACAGTGGCCTGAATCTCACCATGCTTAGTCAACACTTAGAAAAATAACAAGTTTATTTGGCTAGGATTTAAAATAGCAGCTCTGATGATCTGTTATACATTTGCCACTTTGGTTATTTCTCTTTTGAGGCAAGCACATAAATGTGCATAGTGTGTTTGTAACAGCGGAAAGGAGAAAGGATCCATTTGAAGCTAGACCATCCCCACTGCACAATAGGCCCCCAAGAGGAAAAGAAGGGCGTGGCTTTCTGAGTTGCAGTCTTAGTTTTGGCAAACATGGGTTTAGGCACAGCACATTCAAGTCTTCTAGTATTTTCTGACCAAGGTTAGAAAAAAATGGTAAATGGGGTTTATTCTGAAATGGGGTTTGGGGTTGGAATGCATAACTCTAAACACATCATTCTCCTCTGTAAACACCATCGATCAACAGTTCCCTTGCTTGCTGGTTTACATACAAACCCTAGCATTCAGGACTCCACACCGCAACACGCCCACCTTCTGTTTCATCACTTTACACCTCTCCTTCACTGACCTTATTTCTCAACCAAGCTCGGCAAGCTGGGATCTCTCAGCTATGCCTTACCTTTTCCTGACTGTATGGTTTGCAAGAAAATCCCATATCTCTGCTATTACAATTCTATCTATCCTTGGACGACCTTATCTCAGGTATCAAACACCTTTTCTCATGGATCCTCCCCTGTTTTCTCCAGCTGACCCAATCTGTCTATCATTTGATCTTCTCTAACAGTTTTTGGCCTTCTATATTTTACCACTTTCTTATTAAACTTCCCATAATAGCACAGTGCTTCTTGAAGTGTCGTCAATGCCATTTATATTAGAACCCCCTGGAGCCCATTCCAAAGCCACTGAACCAGGATCTGCAGGATGGGACTCAGGAATATGCATATTTAATAAGCTTTCTAGTGATTCCACTGATTTTTGAGGATTATTGGTGTGGTGGAAAAGGCTCCCCCACCTTTTTTGTAAGTTATAGAAAATATCATACATATTCAAAAACAGAATGGATAAAAGAATGTATCTTCATGAGCCTAACGCTCACGTTTAGCAACGATGATAACAGGGCTAATCCTGCTTCACCTACACCCTCCTCCACTTTCCCTATAGCCCCTTGGATTATTTTGAGAAAATATCAGTTATTACATAATTTCATCTATAAATGTTTCTTAATGTAATCTAAAAGATAAGGACCATTTTACTTTAAATCATAATCACAACAGCATTATCACTCCTGAAAAATCACTAATTCCTTGGTGTGGTAGGCAGAATAATACCTCCCTCACTCCCACCCCACTACCCGCAAGATGTCCATAGCCTAATCCTGGGAAACTGAATACACAGCAAAAGGGGCTTTGCAGATGTAATTAAGGTTAGGAGCCTAAACATAGGGAGATTTTTCTGGATTATTTGGGTGGGCCCAATCTGATCATGTTAGCCCTTAAAAGTAGGCAGCTCTCTCCAGCTGGAAGAGGAGGAGGAAGGCAGAAGAAAGATGAGCAGAAGGGAAATCTGAGGAGATTCCGAGTGTGGGAAGAGCTTGGCAAGTTGTTGCTGGCTCTGAGATGGAGGGACCATGAGCAAGGACCAGAGAGAGGTCTCTAAGAGCTAAGGATGGCTTCTGGTTAACGGCTAACAGGAAATGGAGATCTTAGTCCTACAGCACAAGAAACCGATTCAGTCAACAAGCTGAGTAGCTTGAAACCAGACTCTTCCCCAGAGCCTCCGTAAAGGCTCGGCTGATGCCTTGATTTTGGCCTTGTGAGACTCTAAGACCGCCAGCCCAGACATGGTGTACCTGGATTCTGACCTAGAGAATTGTGAGATAATAAATGGGAGCTGCTTTAAGCTGCTAAATTTGTGGCAATTTGTTACGGCAGTGATAGAAGACTAATATACCTGGTATCACTGAATATCCAATCAGTATTTAAATTCTCCCATTGTTTAAAAAATGCTTTTATAGAGTTGGTTTGTTTGAATTGGGATCTAAGCAAGGTTTACACATTTCATTTGGTTACTATGTTTCTTAAGCCTCTTTTAGTCCATACGTCCCCCCTTCCTCTTTTTTTCCTCTCTAGCCATTCATTTGTGTAAGAAACCAGGTCATTTTGAACTGAAGAATTTCACATAGTTTGGACTTTCCCATTTACAAATATGGTGTAGTTTAACTTGTTCCTCTATCCCCTGTTTTTTCCCCACAGGCTGATGGTAAATCTAGTGGCTTGGTCAGATTCAGGCCTGGTTTTTTTGACAACAGGTTGTGTATACATCTTCCTGTTGTATCACATTGGGATCCTGCTTAGGGATATAACTCCCCCTTGGGTTTTTTACCTAATGACTTTCTCAGTCGTTGATGATTATTACCTAGAACTATTTCTGCATTAGTGGTTGCAGAGTGGTGATATTCTAAATTTATCATTCCTCTTTCACTTATTAGCTGGAATCTTCCAAAACACACCAACTATTTTGTTAATCCAAGGTACAGTTCATGCAGGAAAGTCAGGATAGCTGCTTGATTCTGAAAAGGCTTTGAAGACCAGTCTGTGCTCTAATCCTGCGTCTGTTACATAGTGGCTAGTTTGCCTTGTGCAAAATATTGTACCCCTCTGAGCCTCAGGTTCATTATTATAAAATGGAGACAGCATTGCAGGTTTATTACAAGAATTCAATAAATGAACTTATGTAAAAGCACTGTGCCTGTTACAGAGACGTGCTCATCAAACATCTGTAATTACGGGAAAGTCCTCCTACGATGGCCCTACGACTGGGCCCCATGCACATCTCTGACAGTGCAGCTTCAGCTTGCTATCCAGAGCCTGCTCTGGAAAATGACATCTGCCTCTTTCGGGGGGTGGGGTGGGGATTGTTCCTGGTGTGTTTGCAACTCCAAGGCTGCCCTTCCTCCCTGGGGTCCTCAAGGCCCTTTCATAGCCCCTTGGAGCAGCAGCTGTGACTACGAATGGCTTCACCCCAGCTTCTCAGGGGCTTCTTGTGGATGTTTCCCCAGGGTTTACAGTTTGTGGTCGAGTTCATGTCTCACTGCCAACATTTTCAGCAGGGAGAGTGGGGAGCAGTGCAGGTGGTGGGGTTAGGAGAGGGTAGCTTGATTCTCCTCCCAACTTGGCTGTTAGCTGGCTGTGTGGCAAGCTACTGGAACACGGCCCCAAACCAAGGGGAGGGGGTCTCTGAGGCCCCTTCCAGTTTGAACCTGTCTTCACTGGAGTGCTACAAGCTATGCAAGCGGAGCTGGGAGGGTTTCGCCCGCCTCTGTGACTTCCCTCAGCCTGAACCAGTAGAATGTCCTCCAATCTCAGGACTCTCAAACAAGAGTTGTCCTCCCTCCAGCCTGGCTGGGCTGAGTGACCGTCTCTCTAACTGGCTGTGACCCTCTCAGGCCTGTTCTGCATAATCAGAATAAATTGGAGGCTAAAATATTTGTCCAGGCAATTCTGATCAAAAACGTCCCTTGCTTTGATCTTTCAGTCAAAACAAGGTATTCTCCCTGAATTCTGAAGACATTAACCTTGAGCACTTGTTCTGCTGGGAAGGCAGCCTTCTCAGGGCTCATTAAGGTCCTTTCTCAGCCGCTCAGCCCTGACCAGGCCCAGGGCTTTGTGCTTTGCCCCCGTAATGTAAATACTTATTGGCAAGTGTAGAGTTTGGTCTGGAAACCCAGTCCTCAGTGGTGCCAACGGCTACCTGCCTTTTGTCTGCGCTTTCAGGATTTGGGTTGAGTAGCCCCAGAAGGGGACAGCTGGAGCATGAGGGCACCAAAGGGAGGGGCAGGACCTGAGTGGTAACACTCTTCAGGAGAGATTATGGGGATAGAGCAATCTTTCTTTCCGTTTATCTGCAAAGAGAATTGGTTCAGGCGTTTCAGCAGTTAGCACTGTTAGGTAAAGGGCTGGTCTCTGCTGGCTGTGCTAACCACAGGAAGCCTACCTTCCTCCCTGCTCTTTCCCTCAGGCTGAATGGGGGAATCCCTCAAAACTGTGATTGTAAAATTGGGGGTATGTGCATATGCTAAATCATCTTTCCCGCTTATACCACAGGGCAATGACAGAGCACTAAAGACCAATAGATTGGTTTTTATTATGAGTGTTTTAGATAATCTTACTAGTTGTCTCAGGGGTGGCTCGAGAGGACATCTATTGTATTTTGTTGGCCAGGAGTCCTTTCATTTGGACTGGCTGCATTGTCCTGCGATGCACGGAGCTGCTAATTACTGCAACCACCTCCATCCACCCTTATTCTAGTCATGGGGGTGGGGACATGACCCAGTCAGGCCAATTGTTATCCCATCCTCTGGGCCCGTGATTGGTCCTGAGATGGCACTGACCCCATCCAGGCCTATCAGAGCCCTTTGGTGTGTTTCTGAGGCTCTCAGTTTCCATGGTCTGCTGAGATGATCTGATATAAGCTCAAGCTACCTGCAGCCATGCTCCTTTCCCCATTACTTCCACCATATGGAGGAGCTATCTGTTGTAGGAGAGATTAGTAAGTACTCAATGAGAAGCTGAACCAAAATATGGAAATGTATCACTAGGCTAGTTTTACCAATGAACTTCCCCAGTCACATGAGTTGAGTTTCCTGGGTTTGTATCACTTGAAAACAAATGAGTTTGGGCTCAGACAGGGATTCCAAGTCCAGACTGGGATTCAAATTCCACTCTGCCACTCACTAGCTGTGTGAACTCGGGCAACTTCCTTAACTTCTCTGAACCTGTTTCCTTATCTGTAAATGAGGAAAATGATATCTACCTCACAGGATTATTATGAAGATTGAATGAGATAATATACATTAAGTGCTCAGTTCAGCAGCTGGCAAACAGTAGGCACTCAAGAAATTTTTATTAAGTACATAAAATAATATTGATATTTGTTGAATTAATCTAAGGAATGTTTTAATTCTTAGATAAACTTTTACTTCTCAACATAGGTCACAGGTACTACTGGAGGTGCATAGTGGTGGGCCACAGGCACCAGCAACCACAGAATAAACACAGAGCTCTTCTTAGATCAGCAATTAATTCTATATATTTTTATATTAAAAGAAAATGGGTATATTATGGAATAGAAAATAAAAGTAACTTGACTCTTTAAGTTAAAAGAGAAGAATTCAGGGGAACTCCTTGCATGTACAAGAGACATTGTCCTCTTCCATTAAGTGTGCTCTGAGGACAGGGTTTGCGACACAACACACTGAAGAGGAACAGCACAGGCCTGGGTGCCGGAGGTGGTGGCCCAGCCTGCCTCTGGCTCCCTCTGCCTCTGTGAGGCCTGGGCAAGCCATTCTAACCTCTCTCACATTTTTTTTCTCATGCAAAAATGAGTTTGTTTGTCCTAAAAAGTTTCTTTAAGAGTCTAATATTCCATCTTTGCCATGTGAGTTAGTGAATTCCTTGTCAAGTAGAAATGTTGAAAAGGGGACTGAATGGATTAATTTATTAGTACAGGGTTTATCTAGTTTAATTTCAGGTACAATTCTATGATTCTATTCTGAACCTTAACCATCTACAGTGTAATAATTTATGACTGGCATGGACATTTTCTAGAAGTGTGGTACACCTAAGTTTTTATAGTAGTAGTTGAAAAGTATTCATTCAGTGTTGATTTTAATACAAATCAAATCTGTAATAATACTATCATAATGCATATATATCATAATACTATATCATAAAATCAATAATCAAGGGGCTTCCCTGGTGGCACAGTGGTTAAGAATCCACCTGCTAATGCAGGGAACATGGGTGCAAGCCCTGGTCCGGGAAGTTCCCACATGCCGCAGAGCAACTAAGCCTGTGTGCCACAACTACTGAGCCTGAGCTCTAAAGCCCACGAGCCAGAACTACTGAGCTCATATGCCACAACTACTGAAGCCCACATGCCTAGAGCCCAAGCTCCGCAACAAGAGAAGCCACCGCAATGAGAAGCCCGTGCACCGCAACTAAGAGTACTCTCCTCTCCCTTCAACTAGAGAAAGCCCACGCCCAGCAACGAAGACCCAACACAGCCAAAAAACTAAATTAATAAAAATATTTTAAAAAATAAATAAAATCAGGGTTTCCCTGGTGGCGCAGTGGTTGAGAGTCTGCCTGCCGATGCAGGGGACACAGGTTTGAGCCCTGGTCTGGGAAGATCCCACATGCCGCGGAGCGGCTGGGCCCGTGAGCCACAACTGCTGAGCCTGCGCGTCTGGAGCCTGTGCTCCACAACAAGAGAGGCTGCAACAGTGAGAGGCCCGCGCACCGCGATGAAGAGTAGCCCCCGCTTGCCGCAACTAGAGAAAGCCCTTGCACAGAAATGAAGACCCAACACAGACAAAAAATAAATAAATTAATTAAAAAAAAAAAAGCTTTAAAAAATAAATAAATAAATAAATAAAATCAATAATCAAATAGTGATTTTAATATTTTAATACTGACCATATGGGTATAGGGCAATAGGTTTAAAGCCAAAAGAAAGTTGGCTGGGTATAAACCCAAGCAGGGTAGCCCTCTGGACATTTGTAGGGAGGAGATGAAGGGTTTTTTTTAAACATAGAGGTCAACATAAAACTTTGCTTTGCCTGGCAGAGTCAGAAGGAGAGAAGGGGGCTGGGACAGAGACATTTAATGTTTGCCAAATACCCCCCAAATACCCCTGGTTCCTGGACCTGGTGTCTGTGAGGCGCTCTGTGTGGTCCTCCCTCCATCCTTTTCAGCAGGAGGAGAGACCCTGTTGGGAGTGATGGAGAGGAGAGTACCAGGCTGTGGTGTGGCAATAGGATGGATGGGAGGACCAGCCTCCTGGAGGACCCAGAGCACCAGGACTGTGCAGGATGCTCAGGGAGAGCAGCTTGGGAGGAACACAAGGCTTCACCCACGTTGTCATTTAAGAGTGTGTGAGGTGGACTTAGGAGGCATCCAGGATGACTTTTTCATTACAAAGATAATTGTAATGTCTTTGGTAACTTGGAAAATGGTTTAATCCAGGACCGAACATGATTTTTCTTTTCTCCTAATTAATTTATTTTCTGCCAAAGAAATTGACTGTGTCCCTTTAAGTAGCACCAACCCCAGAGCAAGGTGCCCCTGGAGGATACCATGGGATCAATTTTTCAGCCAGGGACTGTGCAGCTTGGCTGTAGGGCTTAAGGCTTTTAATTTGCTTATACATAGAGTGGCTTGAGCTCTATACATCACCAAATCAATGCAAATCAGTTTACTTGAAGCTGGTTCAATTTTAAAAGAATTTCATTAACCAGCAATAAAAGGCCTGGTTTAATATAATTACTATAGGATCCCAAGCTCATCAGGAAGGATTCCTTTTCTATAATGATCTTAACATTTATATTATGGCATTTTCTAAGAAAAAGAAAGGGAAACAAAAAAGCATACTAGAGGAAGATGTTGAAAATAATACTTTTTCTTATGAAATTCAGTGTTGGAACTACCATTAAACCAACTTTTCCCCCATATGGCAAGGGCCTCGAGGCGGGGGAGAGGTGGGGAGGAAACATATTTACGTAAACATTTGTGTGTGGATGTCTACAGGCACATACCCTTAAACACATGTTCGATGCATTATCTAATCCGCACAGAACTGTAACCACTCAAAGGCGGAAGAGACCTTAGTGGCATTTAACACAATCGCTTAATTTTACAGAAGAAGAAACTGACTCTCAGAGACCATAAAGAGTGATCAAAAGTCAGCCATCTGGTTAGCAGCGACGAGGGCCTGGAAATGAGGTCTTTGCTTTCCCCACCGGTGTTGAACCCTGAAATCCCTTGCCCCTCTCACAGCAGGTGGGGAGATGTATGGTGGGAAGTCACCTCCCTGGAAGTGCTTTTAATAACAAAGAAGGAAATCCTGCCATTTGCAACTACATGGATGAAGTTTGAAGACATTCTACTAAGTGAAATAAGCCAATCACAGAAGGACAAACACCGTGATTCTGTGTATCGGGAGGTATCTAAAGTAGTCAAATTCATAGAATCAAAGTGAGGAATGCCAGGAGGGGGAAACGAGGGGTTTAATTAACTGGCATAAAGTTTCACTTAAGCAAGGTGAATAAGTCCTAGAGATCAGCTTGCAACACTGTACCTAGAGCTAACAATACTGCATTGTACACTTATAATTTTGTTAAGAGGACAGAGCTCATGTTAAGTGTCCTTACCATAATAAAAGATCATTAAAAGTAAATTGTAAAGGTCCACTTGGAGGTAAGGCATTTATATTTTTATATAGAGAGGATAGCCATCACCTTTGATGACTTGGAAAAAGGTTTAGTCTAACATGGAATCTGGTTTTTCTTTTCCCCTAATTAATTTATTTTCTGCCAAATAAATTGAATGTGTGCCTTTAAACAGCACAATTCCCAAAGCAGGGTGCCCCTGGAGGGAAGCGTTAAAGAGGGACCTTGTACTCCATGTCACCAAGATTTCACCCCTGTGCCCATTCCCTGTACTAACTCTATCTTCTCCTGGAAGAGTGTTAATCTGATTTGTCTTGAGACCTGCGTTCCCTCTGGGTCTTGAGTGACTAGTGGGTGGGGCTGGTGAGCTTGAAGGTGGGTACCCTGTACCATGCTCCCCCATGACCACATCGGAGGTCTTACTCCCACGTCCTATGCTCACTTGCATTCCCTGGCAGGCCCAAGCCAGTTCTCCTCTTCTTCCTCCTCTGCTGACCATATAACTTGGTAGATAAGGCAGGACCAGGATCCATTCTGCAGCTCATTCACCTTAGAGTCAGAGGACAGAGAATGGGAACCCAAGGAAGGACCTTGAGCCTTAGCTCAAGTTTTAATTCAACTTTCATCAAAGAGCCTACGTTAGGGGGCTATCTAGATGTCACCTAGGTACTCATAAAGCAGTTCTTTTGTTTTCCATCTGGTTGGAAGCTCAGAGAGGAAGAGGAGTGAAAGGCAGGGCAGGATCAGACAATTCCTAGGTTTGTTGACCTTCATCTCAGTCCACAATCCCTCATCCAAATGCTGGGGGCCAGGAGTATTAGAGAATTCAGAATTATTCTGTGGTCACTAGGCTAACAAGTAAGTCCTAACATCTGGTCAGCGCTGAAAATCAGTGTGGCTTGAAGTAGGGAACATACAATTTTTATTCGGATGATGTAGAGTTTAACCAGGTGTATAGATCAGACGCTGAAGTCCTGGTCACTGATGAGCTGATGGGATTTGGATTGTGTGGCCTCCCAGGGCAGCCTGTGCCACCTGTACACATGGCCCTTCCCATGCTATAGAGTGATGGTTACAACCACTAGCTTGGAAGTTCCAATAGTTTGAATCCCTGCTCACTGCTTATTGAAGTTGAGGCTTTTAGGAGAGTCATCTAATAGTCTAATGCTTGGTGCCTACCTTAAAGACTAAGTTATATACATGCACCCGTATGTTCATAGCAGCACTATTTACAATAGCCAAGGTATGGAAGCAACCTAAATGTCCATCGACAGATGAATGGATAAAGAAGATGTGGTATATATATATACAATGGAATATGACTCAGCCATCAAAAGAATGAAATAATGCCATTTGCAGCAACATGGATGAATACAGAGATTATCATGCTAAGTGAATTAAGTCAGAAAGAGAAGGACAAATACCATATGATATCACTTATATGTGGAATCTGAAATACGACACAAATGAACATATCTACAAAAAAGAAACAGACTCACAGACATAGAGAACAGACCTGTGGTTGCCAAGGGGGAAGGGAGGTAGGGGAGGGAAGGAATGGGAGTTTAGGATTGGCAGAGGCAAACTATTATATACAGGATGGATAAACGAGGTCCTACTGTATAGCACAGGAAACTATAGTCAATATCCTGTGACAAACCATAATAGAAAAGAATATGAGAAAGAATATATATACATATATATATGTATATATACATATATATATATATATATATAAATCTGAGTCACTTTCTGTACAGAAGAAATCAACACAACATTGTAAATCAACTATACTTCAATACAATTAAAAAAAAAAAGAGAGTCACAGAGAAGGAGCTTTTCCAGTCCCTCATGGTGCCCACTTGAAGTCTCTGGCAATGTTTTTGAATAAGCTATTTCTCAGCGATCACTGAAGTATCTCAAAATTCAGTCTGGAACATGATGTTAAATGATTTTGATTTTTCTTAGTGATGCACAGAACGTGATCTGAACTAAGAAAGAATCGGTTCTGACAAGAATATGTAAAACTCTTTGTAACTACAAAAGTAGAATTAAATTGACATGGGCATTAAAAAAAAAAAGACTGAGTTATCTAGTTGAGTGCAATGTGAACACTGAATGTTACTGTTCGGTCACCCCACTAGGACCTGAGCTCCTCAAGGGCAAGGCAGTGTTATCTCATTCATCTTTGCATTCTAAATTTATCTCTTGAGTCTAGAACACAGAGGATGCTCAGTAAATGCTTTCTGAAGGTAGGAATGAATGGATGAAGAGGACTGGTGATCTGCAAAGCAATTGCTCATAACCTGTACTGGGAAAGTGCATCGGGCTTGGTGGACTCTATTCACCCTCCAGGCCTCACTTCCACTCTCCTCTGCTTTGCTCAATGCCCCCTGGTTTTGACCCCTTCTGAGGGCTACATCCCTCAGGCTCTCCTTGCCCTCTGGCCTCTGGTTGGGCTTGGCAGATGGGAGGCACCAGTGGGAGATAGGAGGATGGAGAAGAATGAGGTTGGGGCGTTTCTTCCCCTCCCTCCCTGTTTCATTGCCTCGGTTCTTGGCTGTGGGCTTCAACTCCAGCCTGGGAGGCCCTCCTCACCAGCTATCAGTAATAGGATTTCCTTCCTTGTCCCTGCGGACGAGATCCTAACTTCCTGCTGTTGCTAGTCCTTGACTGCCTCAAAATCCATTTGGGGTCCCTTTGCCCTGCCTATACCTCTTTAACTGAAATACTCTAAGTGGAATTGCATTTGCTGCCACGGCCTTTGCCTCACATTCCTGAAAGCAGTTCTTTTTAGGGCGTCAACAGACATCAATAGCTTATCCATACCAGTTTGTAGCAGGCTTTTAAAAACAGAAAGCAACCATCCAAAGGATGAATTGGGTCCTTCTGAATTATCTTGAAATTTTAGTAATTGTGTTTTACTGTTCAGAGGAAAAAGGAAGAGGTCTGCAGTGTGCACAGCACAACAGACCTAGGCAGCAACACGTCCATTTTACAGATGAGGAATATGAAGCTTTAAAGAGCCACCTGTCCCGTCTCGGGTTGGCTCCCAGCCTCTGGCAGAGGTCAAAGCTGCATTCCATCTGCTACTAACAGTTTGTGAGCAGAAGGAAAACCCAATAAGACTTCTTTACCAGAAAGGCCAGCTGGACCAGCAAAAGCAGATTTGGCGCTTCTGTGGTGGAACCCCTCTTTCTTGAACTACACAGGACAGTTCTGTCCATGGTAACGTTTTGCTCTGGCAAGGGCTGCTTAAATTCTTCAGGTAAGAACAAATTTTCCCCAAGGCCACAACCAAGAGCCATGCGAGGGACCGGCTTCTCTTTTCTGCACGAATCCACTGGAATGGTCTTGGGATGCCAGCAGCATTCCTAAGTGCAGGGAGAAAGGTGCCGATGGTGGGGAGGTCAGCCTTGAGCCATAGTGGAAGCCGCAGAAAACAGGGTCTGATTTAGAGCAGATGTGAGAGGCTGCGAGGGGCCATCTGTCCTCAGCTCATTCAGCCCTTCTGTTGTGTCTGCCTCTGTTTGCTGCCTCAGCCCCCAGTGGCCTGGGCTAGCGCCGCTCTATTTTTAGTTCACATTTCACCTTTCTGTCTACGAGATGCTTTTCCCAGCATAGGAAAACACACTGCAGCCATGGGCTCAAGCGCTGACCTCCTCACCTCTGCAAGCCCCTGTGACCTTGGTGGAGGGAGCAGCTCCCACTTGAAGCTCAGTGGGGCTCCTTCTGGGGGTCTCAGAGGAAGGCTCTCAGGGTCCATGAATTCTTCAAGGCTGCTTAATAGGAATAGTTGTCAAGAGACCTCAGGACACTATCCTGGCTGCAAACGAATACAGGGCAAGGGAGGGGCCCCTGGATTGGATAAGTGACAGCCCAGACTTGGTGGAGAAAGGTAGCCTGAGGTTCTCCTGCCCCTCATGCAGGGTCTGTATGGGGCCTTGAAAAATGCTCCCCCACCTTCTTCATTCTTCATATTCTCAACCAGGATAGGGGAAGGAAAAATATGCATTAAAGTTCTATTATTTATTGTTACTGTTGGTAACAATATTTACATGCTAATTAGGGAAGAATTTGAAAATATAGAAATGTAGAAAAATAATTCAACCCATTTGTTACCATGTAGAGACAATCACTGTTAACACATTAATGCACCTACTTCTAATCCTTTTGAGTTACATATATTTTTTACAGTTATAATCAGATGGTAAATACAAAATTGCATGTAGTAGTTGTTAAAAGTCTGTTTTTTTCCTGGTTATAAAAGTAAAGGAATACTGCGTATAAAATTTAGAAAATGTATTAAAAGTAAAGAAGAAAGGAAAGATTTCCAATATCTCATCACCCATGAATAATCACTGCTAATTTATTGGCATCTGTCCTGATAGCTGTTTTTCTATGCATTTAAAAATATAATCAAGATCATATTGCCTATTTGATTTTCAAGCTCTCTCAATAAAGGAAATCCACAGATTCTAGAATGAAGATGACATGAAGAGGAATTTGATGATAGATATCTGCTCTTGATCTTTATCCATTAGAAAGCCCAATGATTCAGTTAATTAAACAAACAACTTCTAAAATGATTTCAGTTCTTGGGCAGTCAGCATCGATCATGTATCCTGCTACACAAAGCTGCTTTTAAGCATTTATTTGAACAGTTCTCCTGACAAAGTGTTCCAACAGTGTAAAATGTTTTAGTGTTGTTAGCAAGTGATGGAACAGAATGACACCCACGGTCATCAAACGCAGTAAGTTTCCATCTGAACAAAGCGAAGGACGTGGTGTCAGAAACACAATTCCTGTTTATGAAAAGAAGATGTACCTTTAGCTGGACTAAAGACTTGAGGGCTACGTACATAATTTATGTAGAAAGTCTGTATGTTTTCTTTTAGCCACATGGCTTAGCAACAAGGGATGGGCTGTGATTCAAATGCTAGAAGATTCTGAGTTAAGCCCTATAAACTGTCCTGTGTGGGAAAGTCTAGGGACAGCCGAGCCAGCAGGAAGACTAAGCTAATGTGAGATAATGCACTCTGGGGCTTCTCCTCCCAGGGAGCAGGTCTCCTTGGAAGGCCTGGATCTCCTGCAGTCAGTAGTAGCACCACACTTCAACCCCAAAAGCCTGCTGTGTAAGCAATTTGACTTCTGTACCCAGATGCCAAGGCAGGTAGGGGGCATGGTTTTCACACTAACCCTGGCAGATGCTGGGAGCCTAAACTCCTGAATGTGAAGTGCTAATGCAGCAGGGCAGGAAGGAAGCCAGAGGTACCTGCAGATGTGTTCATCTTTTATCCAGGGGTTGCACCCTGAAAGCTGCTGGCTACCATGTGGGAAGATGTATGAGGTCAAGGTAAGAAAATGCTTATTTGGACTTCAGGGGATGGGTAGAAAAGTAGACCTATACAGCCCAAGTGACTATAAAATTTTCAAGGTTTTGTGTTCACTTTGTAGAATTTTTTTTTTTTTTTTTTTTTTTTTTTTGGTCTGCAGGAGGGAGAAAATTGCACAGGCCAGTCTGCACAGCAATGAAGATCATCTATTCAAATCCCATCTCACTTGGCCATCTTCCTGACTTATGGGAGAAACCTCTCGTCAAAGTATGGATAGCTCTGGGTTTCCTGGAAGAATGGTCTCCCCTTGTGAAGAGTGTTGGAAACACTGTTCAGTGTTGTAGATACTGGTATCTGACAGTTGATTTTACCACAGAGTTATTGAAGCTTGGGAAGTGATAGACTTTATTTGACTATAAGTTTTTTAGAATTCATGATACTATGATAAAAGCTGATATTAATTTACTTCACCTGGTATATGCATTAATAATTTGTGATGTTGCTTATAAAGATTAAAAAAATAGTATCCTATTGGTAACTTATCACAGGATACTACATTCTAGGATACCCTGTTATTGAAAACAACTCCACTAAGTATGATGTACAAATGCTTAAGAAAACAGACTGATGACTGAGGCCAAAGCTAAACAGAAGCATCAAGAGACCAGAATAAAGCGGTCTTTCCCCTGACCCAGGTTCCTGCAAGAGACAAGATATTCAGGTTGCTAGATCTGCAGATTCCAAGCTGATCTACAGGACCCCCTGCTGAGGCGTGCTATGTCACAGCAAATACCCTTCCAGCTGGTGACCTCCCTAGGCCTGGTTCAAGCCCGTTAACCAAATCCCAGAGGAAGCGAGCAAAGGAAGAAACGTGGCCGTTAAGAGTGTAGAGACTTCAATTCTAATTCCTGTGGCTTGCTGGGTGGACTTTATGAATCTCAGTTTGCTCTGTTGTAAACGCAGAGGCATTAAATCAAGTCCTCGAAGGAGCCTCGTGTGAGCTAGCGTTTGGGCAAGTGGAAAGCAGCGCGTTAAGGCTGGTCAGCTCCCTTATTTCAGTCCTTGTTGCTAAACCAGAGCCAACACACGATTTTCCCCCAGAGTCTCCAGAGGGCTTCACTAGCCAGTTGCAGGGGTTCTGCTGGAGGTGGTGTGGGCAGGCTTTGGCAATTGCAAGGTCAATGCACAAGATTGGTTCAAAAATGCTGAAGACCTAGGCCTTTGTATTCCATTCTCCTTCCCTGCAGGGTGAGGGCCTAGGCTTCTGGAGGGCCCACTGGGCTGCAGCCACGTCCAGGAGGGTCTCAGCCACAGTGTGGTGCACACACTGAGGGAAAAGTAAGCAGCTGGGGCGGGCAGCCCCAAACCTAGATCATTCTTCTGGGAAGGGAGGATGAGCAGCAAGAACAGAATTAAATGGGGCCAAGAGCTCAGGAGCACCGCATGGGGAAGCGCCCAGAGGTCCCTTAGGAGGACGTGCTCATAGCAGTGTTTTAAATTGCACTTTTTAATGCATCCTTTTCTTTTTATTGGAGTAATGCATTCTTATATTGTATCATGTAGACAATTAAAGGAGTTGAAACTGTCCAGTGATGTAATCCAGAGACATGGACACTTTTACCATCTGTGTTTTCAGCACCCACTTCATAGCAGAGTCAGAATTCTCCAGTTTCAAAACGTGCATGTCTTGAGTACTCAGGCTTCACAAGCCAGCTAGTACAGAGGTGGCTGCATTAAGCTGGCCCTTGAAGGCTGCAAGTTCCAACCAACTTATCTGCAAGCATTCCAGTCTTCCGAAGAATTTTCCTCCCTGGTTCCTGTTGTTTCTTGGAAGTTTCCAGGGATGCTTGCGTGTGTCTGAGAATCAACTCTGGTCATTGCTTGCTACCATGGCTGGTAAACAGATGGTCCTGTAGGTATCTCAGATATGGCCCCTGAGCTGACCTCTAGCCTGCTGCCCAAGCTGCCCATGGGCAAGTTGCTGAAGACCCTCTGCACCACGGTGCTGGGAGCTGGGCCTCTCTGATTCTCGATGTCAAGAACACCTGGCCACCTTCAGGGCTGCTGTGGCTGGGAGGTCCCGCTCCACTCTGTCACTGAGCTGATGCACTTGGAATCCAAGCTGTTTCCCGGAAGTGAGAACACTGCCCGATTCATCTCCCTCTTTGTGTTAGAGTCAGCTAGTGGCAGAAGAAAGCTGCTTGAGCCTCAAGTGTGACGGCCCTTTCAATTCCCACACAGCTCTTTGTTCCCAGGAAGCATACCTGCCACACAAGTGACCTGGTCAGCATGGGGTGTGGTGTCATTCTGTACCCAGAATCCCACTGACTCCTCATGTGGGGGTCCCACAGCTCAGGCTGGGCCACAGCATCGGATTCCTATGTCCTGTGGAGTGGATTTCTGCTCCAGGGATTGTGTTGCCCCTGCCTCAATCTTCTGAGGTGCTGGGGCCACCTCAGTCTGTCAGACATGTCCATAGGCATTTATACCAGAATTCTGGCAGGATTAAAATTTGCTATATTATTATTTTTTGTATTTTGCCAGGAGATGCTCGGCACCTGTGTTAAGTCAGAGATGTAACTGATCTATGGGATGAGCAGTTTTATCACCTGACACTTGCGTGGGAGCATCAGGACTCCACAAGGCCTGGACATGGGGACATGGATGGAACTAACATGGGTCACCAGCACTGGAGGAGGAGACTGGATTGGGTTTGAGAAGAATTATAACCTAGTGGACTGCCATGTCCAAATCACAGCCCTCTCACTTATTGGCTGTGTGACCTTGGGCAAGTCACTTTGTCTTTCTGTGCCTCAGTTTCTTCATCTGCAAATGAGGTATGATAATAGCACCTACTTTATGAGGTTATTGTGATGATTAAATGGCTCAATATATGTAAAACACTCGGCCTGGTATATTATACACATTCTTGCTATTATTCCTGAGTTTTGAGGTCATCAAATGCATCTAAACTCACTAAATATGAAGTCTCCCAGGCCGGGTAGAGCAAACATCTCAGTGAGTATCCCATGGAAGACCCAGGATTTTCTGGTTATTCAGTGACATAGCAGATAAGCAGCACTGACCCACAGCAGTCCTTCTGGTATGGAATTAGGACCAGGATTCCTACCAGGCCCGAAGTACGACCTCTGGACCATTTTTTCACTACCTGAATGGCTTGGACTCACAAAAACTGCTCCCACAAGGAGACTAAGACGCCAAGTCCTGGTGGGAAAAAAGCAAATTGTCCGATGGGCATTTGGAGCATTTGCCCTCCTGACTTGTAATTATTTTTTCTGTTATTTGTACAGCTGAGTCAGAGCTTCCAGGAGAGTGAGGCAATTCCAGGGGGACCAGTGGGAAGGGAGAGAGTTAGGGAGAGAGAGGAGGAGAGAGAGAGAAAGAGAATCCTGGAGAATGTTTTCTCTGGGATTAATCAATTGATTCAGCAGTTTTGGCACAGAAATTTCAATTTACTGGACATCTTGTATGGACTTTCCAGTACCTTTATAAAAGAATGTCTTGTCCATAGTGTTTTGGCATTTTTACTCCTGGATTTAGCCAAAACTTGAGAGTTTAAAGACCTAAGAAAGTCACTAGGGAGCTCACAAAGCATCGAGGATGTGACTGCAGGCTCTGGACTCAAATCTGCTCTGACTTTTTTTATTAATGGTATCAGATAGTCTGGAAAACTGCTGGAGGCCAAGTTTGTTCGTATGGACTGAGGTAGGCTTAAAGGTTTCACACTGGTCCTTTCTGCTTGAAAATATGTGGGAGTCCTCCTGGAGGACTTCGTTTCTTCGTTTCTTCCTTGACTAAAGTCTCCTGTGCTATTGCTCTGAGGATTTTTTGATTATAAAAAAACTTTGCATGGCAGTTTCAGATCTCATTTCATATTTAGTACTATATTACTGGACATTTCTCATCTTCTAGTGTTTTAAGGTAGCAGTTTGTGTTTTAAGAGGTTATTATATCGCTAATTATTTTCAAGTACTCTTCACCCTCAGTATTTATTAAGTATCTGCTATGTTTCCAACCCCTTTTTTGGGCAATTTATGTGAGGCATGTTATTGGAAAGAACATTGCATGGGTAATTCTGTTCCTCTCATTTTACTCTTGAGGAAATGGAGGCTCAGAAAGATCAGGTAATTTGATCAAGGCCACACAGCAAGTGGAAGAGGCAGGATTTCAACCTAGACTAGCCGCATCCCGTGGACAGTGATTGGACGATTGATTCCATTCACTCCTTGATGCCCAAGTGTCCTCTAACTGCCCTTTCCAACAAACTTCTTGCTGTTCATTGATTGCGAGTGTTCCCCCCCCCCCCCGGTCCAGGGCTCCACCCCGCACAACCAGGGTCCTGGCAAGAGGCCCCACCCTCATCTCCCAGCTTCCTCCTTTGCCTCCCTCCAGTATATTCTCCAAGTAGCAGCCAGAGTGAGTTTTAAAAAAAATGTTATGAAAAATATCACATGTACAAAAAGAATACATTTTACAGTGAACATCCATATACCAAACCCTAAATTCAACCATGAACATTTTACTAATTTTATCACAGATCTATCCCTCCATCCATCCCTCAATCCATCTTATTTTTTAATGCATTTAAAGTTAGTTGTAGACATCAGTACTCTTCCCCTAAATATCTTAGCATGTATACAGAACAGATTTGTTTTTAAATGAAAGGCAGATCATCTCATTCTCCTACTCATAATCCTCGGAATAAAATCTCAACCCTTGCCGTGGAGCACAAGGTCCTGTGGGATCCAGCTTTTCCTGCCCCTCCAGCCCAATTCCTTATTCTCTTTCCCTTGCTCACTTAGCTCCATCCATAGTGGCTACCTTTCTGCTCCTCAAACATGGCAAGAACTCCCCTGCCTCAGAGGTTTTGCACTTGCTGCCCCTGCCATGTTTTCCCCTTAGAGAAGCAGGACACAGTAGGTGCATAATAAATGTCTGCTGAATAAATGGATGGATGATGGAAAAAAGAATGGAAGGAGGGAGGAAAAGAAAAGGAGAAGGCAGAGAGGGATGGGAAGAAGGAAAAAGAAAGGAAGGGTGGATTTTCTGCTGGCGAGTTGTATGTCTTTTTCGGGGGTTGCCCCGAATTACATCAGTGAAGGGAAGAGGGTTTTCATCCGTGTGGCTCTTTGCTGAAGGCTTTCCCCTGAATCCAGACCTTAATGGAATGTGCAAAGTGTTGTGAGTGTTGGGAGCAAGGCGGGCTGGCATCACTCTGTACCTATTTCCTGTTGCCCCTGTGCTATATGCCTCCTCCATCAAAGCCTGATCTTTTGACTTTACTTCTGAGAGATTTGCAGGGGAAGCTGGGAAGTTCACAATAGAGGAGATAATTTCAGTTCAGAGTCTTGAATTTCTCCTCCTTTGATTCATGTGGTAGGAAAATATTGCCTCTGAAAAACTCTGGACCATCACAGATAATATTTAAAATGCCACATAATCCAAGGACTCCCCAAGCCTTTCTCCTCTGCGCGTTCTTACAGATTTTCAATAATTGTACTCAGCCTAAATCTCCCTGGTCCCTTTGCTCTTGCTGTACACAGGTCCTCCAGACTGGTTCAAAGTCTCGCCCAGTTTGTTCTCTGAGTCTTACGACAGTGCCCAACTAGGCAACCAAGCATGTTCTCAGGGTGACTAATTGTTGCTGTTATTGTATTTTTATGGGGCTGAGAGGGTAGGGACAGAATCTGATACTGTAGTAAAAGCATCCAATGGGTCATCAATGGAAAAATAAACATGGCTGGACACGCCGATGTGTATGTTTTGTTCTGTATTGCCTGGAGCTTGATTTACAAGGGGGGGCGGGGTCTGGATAATGACAGCATTCAGAGCAGAGGCCTCCAGAGATCTTAATCTAGCCTTGACCCTGGGGGTGCCCGAGGGGAGTTCATCCTCTTCTCTGGGCTTTTGTGTCATGTGCCCTGGTGATGCCTGCTGCCCACAAGGCCACTGAGAGTGGGGCCATGTCTCTGTTGCTGCTGCAGATGCCCCTATAAGGACACTGGCCTTTGTGTACAGGGCTGTTTCCTTGGGTTTGAAAAGCTGCTCCCCTCAAGGTGCCATATTTGAGCTGTGTGCCCAGAATCCTCCTTGGGTTCTATGTTGACGTGAGAGGAACGCCCTGCTCCCCTGCTTAAAGCCACACTTTGTCACTGACTAGGGTGGCTTGTGGCCCCTTATCTCAATCGGTCCCTACCTGAAGGCCTGCAACCGTAGAGCTTACCCACAGTTCTGTGCATCCTCACTGGCATCCTGCCCGGGCCCTGTCATTGTGAGATGCCATCCTCAACCTGGGCCTCCCACCCTTGTGTGGATGAATTCACGTAAAGAAAAGCCACGGGTTGGCCTGCAGTCTTGCAGCTGCTGGTGTGTTTGACCTTGATCGTTCTGGAGGTGGGGGCTCCTGACTCCCCATGTTTTGACTGCATCATTGGGGGGCCAGTTCCATGTGTCCTGGAAGTGACTCCTCCAGACCTGATGCTTTCATCAGCACATAATTCCCTGTTTTCAGTCTTTCTGGCCACAGTGGTTTCTGCTTCCTGCTCTGAACCCTGACTGATATGGCATGTCTGCTCCATTTCATTCCTCCTATCTCTTTGAGGTAGGCATTTATATCCTGCTTCCAGAAGAGGAATGTGCATCCCAAATAGGATACAGACAGGGGCCATATGTGACAGAATCTGGCTTTGAACTGAATTTTCCGAGCTTCAGCTTTTAACCACTACATTGCTTTGCCTCACCTGAACATAAAGGATGCACGAGGGAAAAAACAATGTTTGGGCAGAAGGGGAGAGGATCCCTGCAATGTTCTCCCTTCCTTCTCTCCCCAATGCCAGGCTTCCTCCCTCTCTGGTCTCCAACACGACCAGACTTCCTGAAAGAATGTGCACCCCTGTCTGTGAAACCTATTCCCTTCCTGTCCTGCTCTAGCACTACAAGAGGGCAAATGGAGATCCTAACATCCCACCAAATTCTAGAAAACGGAAATGCTTGTGGAAATTCTGCTCCACCTCTACGGCTTCATCCATGTGCATCCTTTGCTTGTCCTCCAGGCTCAAATAATATGCTCACCCTCTGGCATTCCGTAGTTTTCCAAGTAGCTCATTTGTGTTTTCAGCAAATCTTCCCTATGGTGTGGTGACGTCTGTGTGCTTCATACCTCTTCTACCAGCCTAGAACTACAGCTTATCACTGGATCCCCCCTTCACTTGCCAATGCACATTTAATGAGTACCCACAGTACCAAGTCCTGTATCCAGCTCTAAGAATCCAGAGATGAACAAGATTCAATCCTCAGAGTCAAGGAGCTCCCAGTCTGGTGGGGACTGGCAGACACTCTATAATACAACATCAATATAAAAACAGAAAGATGCAGAAGGGGCTGGGGCAGGGGCTGGGGGCAGAGGAAGCCTTCTGGCTCAAGAAGAAATTCTTCTTTCCAGAAGAAATGACTGTGAGCTGAGGTTTTGAAGTCTGGGTAGGAGTTTTCCAGATAAACAAGGTAGGGGAAGACATTGAAGGTAGAAGGGAAAGCATGTGCCTGGAGGAATTTGGGGACGCACAGAGGGAGGAGGCAGGGGGTAGGTTAGGAAGGGGTGGGCCAGGAAGGGCTCAGCAGATGCTTGGCACAGAGTGGGTGCTACGTAAATGCTTTCTGCATGAGAAAATATATATTGCTGCTCTTTTGCAAGGAAAATGAAGGTTTTGCTCTGCGGATTGCCTGAGCTCTGCTTCAGTGCAGAGCTCTCTTTCCAGGCCTGCTTAAGCCATCCATCACAGTGAGAGCATGCCCGTGAATGCCGAGGGAGGGGGTCATGGGGGAGAGATGAGAGAGCCAGAGGGAGGGCTGGCCGCACACGAAGCCTCCAGCAGACAGCCAAGCTGCTCTTTAATGAGGGCTCCATCGATCACTCTGTCCCTGTATTCAATTTGTGGGTCTTGATTTGGCTATTATAGAGCGCTTCTCTTTCCTAATTTCAAAGTCCATGTTTTTATTAAAGCCTCTGAAATCGTTTTCACCCTCCAACTTTGGTTTCTTCCCATAGTCCTTTATCATCCTTGTGAGGAGGCTGAGCTGTGCTCCCTACTGTGGGCTCAGAAAAGTGAGCTACAGCTCGTCCCCCACAGTCCCCCTGGGTGGGCAGAGGAACCCAGGGCCTTGGTGCTCACCACCACCTTACTGTCAGGGCCTCTGTAGGGCAGCAGCCCACATGGAGGACTAAGATGGCTTTTATATTTTGCAATGGCACAGTTTTTGTTTTCTTCTGTGAGATATAAGAACTTCCACTGACCTTAATCCCAATATCTCTGCCTGCCCAGAGGTGGAAGAACATGGGTTTATATCTTACCACCAACGCACACTCTGTGTGTTTGACCTTGAGCAAGTTACAGAGCCTAGTCAGTTATTCAACCAAGTCTCAGCATTCCTGTTTGTAATAGGATTTACCTTGTAGGGTTGTTGGGCGGATTAGATGTGATACTCTGTGTAATGGGAAGCATATGGCATGGTGCAACGTGCTGCCTCGTGCTTGCTGCATAATCTTATGCAAGGTACTTGACCTCTTGGGTCTCCGTTTCCTTATCTATAACATGGAGATAAATAATCATTCATCTGCTTCATAGGGTTGTTGTGGAGATTAAAGAAGGTAAAATATGTAAAGTGCTTGGAGCAGTGCCTGGCACGATGCAAGTACCGCATAAAGCTCAGTACAATTGTTAATTTCTTTACTTTCATCACAACCCTACACATCCATTCTATAGAGGAGGAAATGACGCACAGAGAAGCTAAGTACGTGTCAAAAATCCTTAACTCTGTTATCAGTGCTGTCCAAAAGAACTTTCTGTGATGTGGAGATGTTCTACAGTCTGTGCTGTCCAATCTACTGAAAACTTGAGAGTGTAGCAGGTAGAATCTGCCCCCAGAATGGCCCCTCAAGGATGTCCACATCCTAATCTCCAGAACCTGTGACCATGTTTCATTGCACAGCAGAAGGGATTTGTAGGCATGATTAAGATATGATCTTGAGATGCGGAGATTATCCTGGATTATCTGGGTGGGCCCAATGTAGTCACTAAGGTCCTTGTAATAAGGAGGCATGTGAGTCAGAGCCAGAGAGAGAGATTTGAAGGTGTTACACTGATAGCTTTGGAGATGGAAGAAGGGACTGCTAGCCAAGAAATGCAGGCGGTCTCTATAAGCTGGAAAAGGCGAAGAAACATAGTCTCCCTTAGAGATGCCAGAAGGAATGCAGCCCTGCTAATACCTTGAGGTTAGCCCAGTGAGACCCATTTCAAGCTTCTGTCCCCAGGATTGTATAATAATTTTGTGTGGGTTTTAAGCTACTAAGTTTGTGGTAATTTGTTACAGTGGGAATAGGAAGCTAATACACTGAGGAACTGAATTTTAAAATTTTATTTTATTTTAATTAATATAAGTTAAGATATAAATAGCTACATTTAGCTAGTGGCTACCATGTTGGACAGTAGAGCTCCAGACAGTAAATGATAACCAGATGTTCAAAATATGTTGTTAGTTGAAGAGGTAAAATAAAAAGCAGTTCAGTGTAGAAGATACTATTTTTGCTCCTATCTATCCATTCATCCATCTGGTTATGTAGACATCAGAATGATAATGAGTGGTGGGATTACTAATACTTCTCTTCATGATTCATTCTTGGTTAGGTTGTGTGTTTCTAGGAATCTGTCCATTTCATCTAGGTTATCCAATTTGTTGTCGTATAATTGTTCATATATTGCTTACAATCATTTTTATTTCTGTAAAATTGGTAGTAATGCCCCTTCTTTCATTTCTGATTTTAGTAATTTGAGTCTTCTCTTTTTTTTTTTTAGTCAATGTAGTTAATGGTTAGCTAATTTTATTGATCTTTTCAAAGCACCAACTTTCAGTTTTGCTGATTTTCTCTATTGTTTTTCTGTTCTCTCTCTTTTTTTTAATTGCTGCTGTAATCTTTACCATTTCTTTCCTTCTGCTAGCTTTTGGTAGTTTGTTTTCCTAGTTCTTTATGTTGTAAAGTGAGTCTGTTGATTTGAGATCTTTCTTCTTTTTTGAGGTAAGTGGTGACAAGTATAAATTTCCCTCAGCACTGCTTTTGCTGAATTCTGTAAATTTCAGTAGGTTGTATTTTAATTTTCATTGTCTCAAGATCTTTTCTAATTTTCTTTGTGATTTCTTCTATGACCCATTGGTTGTTTAGAAGCGTATTTTAAATTTCCATATATTTGTGAATTTTCCAGTTTTTCTTCTGCTGTTGATTTCATTGTTGAAATTCTCATTTTATTCATATATCACTTTTCTGATTTCCTTTGGCTCTTTGTCTGTGTTTTCCTTTAGCTTTTTTACTTAAAGACAATTTTAAAAGTCTTTGTCTAGTAAGTCTGATGTCTGTGTTTCCTCAGGGGTGGTTTCTAGAGATACAGTGTTTTGTTCTTTTAATGGGCCATGTTTTTCTGTTTCTTTTTATACTTATTTTATTTTTTGTTGGGAATTGGACATTTGGATAATAGTCACCTCTCCCAGTCTTTGCAGATATGTTCTGCACTACGGCATTCCTCTACTTAATAGCTGGACATACTTTGAGTCTTGAAATTAACCCTAGGTGGAGGCTTAAGAGTTTTACAAATCTTTTCTAAACATGTGTCTTGCCTGGACCTGTATGTGGCTTTTTCACTCCCCTTGAATATACAAGGAATTGAATATTTTTGGATGTTTTAATTTCCCAAAGAGTCTCACCTCAGCTTCTCTCCAGGGATTTAGATATTTTATTGTTTGCCTCCATTTGCATCTCTTGCCTCAGGTGCCTGCAGATTTTATGAGCTGTACCTGCTGCTTTTTTGCCATTTTCCTCAGCCTGAGATGAAAGCTATGCCACTTTTCCCCACAAGCTACAAGTTAGGCAGAACAGAGACCAATCTTTCAGGCAGCTCCCAGACAAGCTGTAACATTGCAAATAAAGTCTGCTTTACTCTCTCTGGTACGAGGGAGAGATCTGGGAGATGGGCTGCTATCTCCTCCAGACCAAGACTGCTCCACATTAGGGAGGGGATGGAACAAGGGTGAGCAAAAATGTCGCAAAATGTCCTACCATTTCAAATATGCCTTTTCTTGATTGGAAATTTGTTTGGTTGCTGTCAACCTTTGACTACTTTCCAGAGCTCCTACACAGTTACTGTAGCCAGTCACTAGCTGTTTTTTAAAAAATGTTTCTGTGGGGGAACGAGAGCCTGGCGCTTCCTTGTATGCCAGTTTGCTACTAATACTTTTAATTTTCTTCTTATTGATACCTGACTTTACAAATTTTATGTAAAGAACAATTGTTTCTTTTATAAGAAAACTTAAAAATTACTGAGAAAGAGATGGTTGTAAGAAAATATCTCACAATAGCAAAGGAAATATAAAGTATATAATAAATAAAAGAAATATAAACTACCTAGTAAGCTTAACAACAGGTGCTTGTGAACTAGAGTGGAAGCACCTTTTACGTAGGCGTTAGATCACAGACTGAGCGCTCAGCTAAAAGCTTATATAGTCAACATAACCTAGTATAACACCCAGCACCTTGAGATGCTGACACCACGAAAAGTGCCAGAAGCTGAGGCTGATCCTCCATTCCTGTCCAGAATGTGCTCAGTAAGTGAAAGATGGGCAGACTCAGCCACACTCTCTAAACTCTTTGTCCTTCAGATACATATAGTTTTATTTACATCGTTGTTTGAATGTATATTTGTTTAGGCTCAGTCTCTATAAATAGAATTACAAAAGGATATAAAGGGATAAAAAAGATGACTTAAATAAATGGCAAGACATACTACATTCTTAAATGAGTAGTCAAGTATCATGAATATTTCATCCTTTCCCATTAATAGACTGGCAAGATGCAATTTCAATAAGATATATACAGGATGTTTTGCAGGAAACATGACAAAAATAATTCAAAATCTCACATGACATAAACCAAGAATATGAAAGATGATTCTGAAAAAGGTGAGTATAGGAGCAGGGGGTGATGCCGCTTAGCTCTTCTTGCTATTAAATCACACTGTAAAGTTACAATAGTTTTAACTTTACGGCACTGATTCAACAACAGATACATCGATGGAAGAGAATAACACAGAAATAGTCTTTTATATTTAGAGTAAATATTTGATAAAATAGGCATTATAAATTAATTTGGAAAAAGGACAAACATTATATATAAATGTGTAGAATAACTGGTTAGCATTTTGTAGTAAAGTACTATTTAGATCGTCCTTTTTATTATGAACCAAAATAAATCCGAGATGAATTTATTTTCAAATATTAGAAAAAGTTGAAAATTTGAGTTAACTATTTATCAGACGTTTTGTGGAGGAAGAATCTTTTTTTTTAAAATAAATAAATGTATTTATTTATTTTTGGCTGCATTGGGTTTTCATTGTTGCACACGGGTTTTTTCTAGTTGTGGTGAACGAGGGCTACTCTTTGTTGCGGTGCGCGGGCTTCTCATTGCAGTGGCTTCTCTTGCTGCGGAGCATGGGCTCTATATGTGTGGGCTTCGGTAGTTGCGGCACGTGGGCTCAGTAGTTGTGGCTCGCGGGCTCCAGAGCACAGGCTCAGTAGTTGTGGCGCACGGGCTTAGTTGCTCTGCAGCATGTGGGATCTTCCCGGACCAGAGGTCAAACCCATGTCCCCTGCACTGGCAAGCGGATTCTTAACCACTGCGCCACCGGGGAAGTCCCAAGAATCTTTAAGTTTGAAAATAATAGAAAAATTTCACAGATGGAAAGCGCAACTGATTTAACTCAAACAGTTTTAACTGCCATTAACAAGATAACTAAGATAAAAAGAAAAAAAAAAACACTGGAAAATATGTGTCGTACAAGTGGCAGTACATTTAAAATTGGGAGATTTCACATATATACCCAAATCTCAGGCTTATCTGAAAAAATGGAAAACCCAGTATCCTGTATGTAACCTGCCTTGTTTAGGCTGTACAGTTTATCACGGTGGTTCCCTCACTGTGTTACTTCTTTTTTGCTTCACTCATTCACCCATGGGCCCTGGAGATTGCTGCTCTTTGCTCAGAACAATTACACCAGTTGCCTGACCAGTACATTGGGTAGATTTGCTTTTCTGCCACTTCAGTGACCTCTCCTTGCCCTCAAGAGCAACTTTATGATTTTCTTCAGACTCCCCTGCAAGGGCCAGTGGGGTTGTCAAATCTTTGCGTCTCTGAGGCCAGGAGAGCTAGTCCCTTCCTGGAAGTCAGCAGTTCTAAACTTTCTTCCTTGGCCTTTTCTACTGCTGCACCCAATCTTCTGTCTCCTGGGTCACCTCTTCTATTTTCCCCACCTCTTCCTTCGTGCCCCAGGCAAGTGGCAGCTGATTGGCCTTCTCTTGGCAGGTACAAGTGGGTGCTAATGAATGAAAGAATGTGCTGTCCTTACACCTGATAAAGAGGTAATTGACCCCCACCTCCTCTCTCCCCACCCTCAGTATTTCTTTTTCTGTGCAATAATCTGCATAGGCAAGACAGAGATCCTGGTTTAGACCCTAGTTTAGAAATTACACTTGACCTGAGAGCTCACAAAATGCTTAGATGTTATTCCAAGGTGCAAAGTTCCCAGTGGTGTGGTGATTGACAACATTATTTAAATAAGGCTTTGAGACCTTTGACACTTGTAGGACACAAGAGATTAAATCAAAGGACTGAGATATCCACCTGTCTGTCCATATGTCCTTCCATCCATCCACCCCTCCAGTCAGCATTTATTTAATGCCTACTCTCTGCCAGGTTCCTTTATGTACCGTGTCCTCAAAGTGCTAAAAGCTGAGCCCTATTTTACTGATGAGAAAATGGGCTCAAGGGGTTAAAATAGTTTGCTCAAGTTTGTATAACTCAGAGATAAAAATCAAACTCTAAAGTTCAAGACCATTACAGTTAACAGTTCTGCCCTGAAGAAGTTCACGATCTAGCAGAGACTATTTTAGGTGTGATTGTTATGAATGCATTCCAAATTTAAGTTAAAATTTCCTGCTGTTGTCTCACTTATCTGGATGTTTTTGCCCATAGCACTCAGGAGACCAAATTATTTGAATAATTACTAGTAGACACAGTATCAGAATGTGGAGTGTCTTGCAAGAGGGAAGAGATATGGGGACATATGTGTATGTGTAGCTGATTCACTTTGTTATAAAGCAGAAGCTGGCACACCATTGTAAAGCAATTATACTCCAATAAAGATGTTAAAAAAAAAAGAATGTGGAGTGTCTTACTTAGTAATGAGTTACCAAAGGCCTTCCAAGTGGGCACGGGTGGATGACTTCATGGACAAACTCATTTGTGTTTGGTCTCTCTGGATTTTCCCTCTCTCACATTTCAAACAAGCTGTCAAACCCTTAGCATTTCCTTGCCTTGGGGAATTTTTCTGGGACAGTAGTAAACAAAACTGCTGGAAGTCTATGACTACTCCTGTATTTTGTTAATGCTTCTGGCAGATTAGGCTGTGTGTTCAGAAAGCAGATGATGGGGGAGAGCAGAAGGACGCTAAGGGTCAAAGAAGGACAAGAGAAAGTTGACCCCCAGCCTGGGGAGTGGTTTCTGGTCAGTGAGTTGCACACATGATATGGGATCCACTTCCACTCTATGGCAGTCCCTGGGGAGGTGGACAGACCTCAAGGGGATGACTTTGTGGGACCCCCTGGAGGTTTGTCAGTGCAAGACTCTGGGAACAGGGGCACCATTCTGGGTGGCAGCCTGGAAAGGGGAATTCTCAGCGAAGGCTGTGAGTCAATCACAGTGATGGCTGTGAATCCGTCTCCTGCCAGCCCAGTGGATTAGGGCCTTACTGTCAGAATGTTGTTGATTACAAAAAAACAAAAACAAAAACAAAAAAACCCCCAAGACGCACATGGAGTACATGCCAGAGTTTTCTTTCCAAAATGCTTAGAATGAAGCATTTTTTCTGCTACTTCTCCTTTGCCTCCTGAATCAAATTTTTCAGGGCAGTTTTCAGGTCTTTCCCACTCCTGGGCCAGTCTTCATTTCCCTGAATGTCCCTGCCCTCAGCACTTTGGACCCCATGCTCCAGCCACTATGAACTGTTGGCAGATGCATCCCCTGCCCCTGCCCCATACTCTCCTGCCTCCAAGCCTTTGTGCCCGTTGTTCCCTCTGTCTGTAGAGTTTTTCTCTGTTCTCTGGGAAGCTCATCTTTCAAAGTCCTGGAGGTGCCTTCCCAGACCCTCCTCCCCTAGCACACACACACATACAACACAGAAGAATTAATCATTTCCACCTTTCTGCTTGGCGGCATTTTATTATTTGATCAAAGTTATGGATTTAGGGCCTGTCTCCCCAGTTGGCTGGAAGCATCTTGAGGTTTGGTGCTATGAGGTCTGGTGCGGATTCATCTCTGATTCTCCAGGATCTAGCACAGTGCCTGGCACGTAGAAGGTGACCCAGCAAATGCGTACGGGATGAATATGTCGGAGAATGAGTGAAAGCACTGAAGGACACAAAGAGCCACCAGGATATAGAGTGGACATCCGTGTACCATGCCCAGTGCCTGCCATGGATGGCCAGCTTTGAGCAGGGCAGAGGAATCCTATATCAGAGAGCACCGCCAAGCTGGAGTCACACAGCAGAAGTATGTGAAGATCTTAGGTTTGAAGATGATTCAGGTATTCCCTGTACTCTTTTATTTCATACTATTTGCTGATTTTTGTGGTTCTACTAACCTTGAGGCTTTTATAAGCAAAGAACCGGGCATTAATGGAGCAACCACTAGGTGTTTGGTTCAGGGTATTTCACAACACTGTGGGTTGGTATCACTGTCCTCATTTTACTGATGAAATCAACCCAGTCTCACAGAGGTTAAGTAACTTTCTCAAGTCCTTACTGTGAATAGAGGTCAGATGCAAACTCAGTTTTGCCTTATCCAGCAGGCACTAGTGTTGATGTCCCAGTGGGAAAAGGGATCTTCAAGTAGGATAATTTGACGAGTGTTTACTCACAAAGACACTAAGTACAGAGCTACAGGTGGGGAGAGGGGAGCCAGAGGGGCAGTGCAGGAACCTAGGCTGGGAGCAACACAGTTGTCAGCGGGGGGAGAATGAACGGGAGCAGAAAGCAAGAAGGAGAGGTGGTTGTGAAGTGCACACCTCCTTGTGCAGAACCCAGACAGCCTGAGGCAACCTCCTGCTCTCTTCCCTCCCATTATCTGGCTCCCATCAACCAGTGAGCCCATGGGCAGGGTCCATAGGGGCCCGCCTCCATGGCAGAGAGCAGGGTGGGGCAGGAGGGAAAATGGATCTGGAAGGGCAAACAGAAGACAGGTATACCAGCAGCATCTCACACAGGCAGGCAAGAGCAAGGGGACATGAAGGGTGGAGACACTTGATCAGGCCACCTGGCACCCAGGGGACATTCTTACAAAATTCCAATGACCAATGACCGTGGTCCTTTTACCGCAGGTCATACTCCCACCCTGCACAGCTTTCCCCTCTACTTGGGAGGCCACACACCTCCACAGCTCCTCATGGCTGGAGTCAGCCCAAGACCAAGTGATAGAGACCAAGGGCCCTTCCTTCTGTGACCCTTGTATAAAAGAGACAGTCACCACAGGAGAGTATCTGACGGCCTTTGTGGGTCCCATCTCTTTGCAGCATCTGATTTCCCTTTGAATGAGAAGAGCAATGGGCAGCAGGCCAAGATCTGCCTTTCCTCTCCCACCCCCGGCTCTTCACATCCCATCCCATTTGAGAAGAGAAGGGCAGTGCTGTCTTTCCATCAATTTCTCTCATGCTTGCTTCCCTCACCTTTTCTCCTTCTTAATCTACCCGTGGCTCCTAAAAGGATTAATTAGAAAGATGTGAGCAGGGATTGGAACGTCAGAAAACAATCGTCACTTCCCTATCTGACCTCTCTCACCAGCTGCAGAATTAACAAATTGAATGTCCTCAGCAGACAGGAGTGGCAC
The DNA here is from genome assembly GCF_949774975.1 of Lagenorhynchus albirostris. Taxonomy (NCBI): domain Eukaryota; kingdom Metazoa; phylum Chordata; class Mammalia; order Artiodactyla; family Delphinidae; genus Lagenorhynchus; species Lagenorhynchus albirostris. The sequence continues at coordinate 41,692,072 of NC_083102.1, forward strand.
ATGATACGAAGTTCATTACGAGCCTCGCCAGGGCCTGTGTGCGAAGCCCCATTTAAACAACTCTTGCTGATTAAATTCCTCCCAGGCACTCCCGCCAGACACTGTTAGAAAATACTCACATCCAATGGCTTTTTAATTTTTTTTAAACATGTCCCAATTATTTGCCTGCTATCTGCAGGTGCTGGCAAGCATCATTGCCGGCCTCACTGTCTACACTCTTATCCACTCGGCGCCTGCCTGGGGGCTCATGTCGTCAGGAATAGGACCCTGGGCTCTGGCCTGGGCTGTCAAAAGCTCTCCAGCCACCCTCCAGGACTGGCCTGCCCCGCCCCCAGCTCCCAGCCCCACACGTCTCACCTTCTGAGGCTCAGAGCTCTCTCGAATGTTTCAAGGTGACAACACAGACCCGGGTGACCTGCTAGAAGTGGGGCCCAGAGGGCCAGGCACACATTTGTGCCTGGGCCGGTGCCAGCTGCCTCCCAGCCAGGGTGTGCTTCAGACCTGGGCCAAACCGGGACATATAATTGCCACCTCTGGGCACAGGAGGAGGGCGGGGAAGGGCAGTGAGATCCTGCCTGGGAAAGGGCTTGGCACTTGCTCACAGGCCCCTTTCAAATAAGTTTCAGAATGCCCTTCTCTTCCTGCTCTCACTTCAGCTATCCTGATGACTTAGTTCACTCCTTGTTTGGTGCTTAATTAAAGCCAATGAGTTCTTAGCAGTTTAATAGGTGCCAATTAATATCCAAAAGTGAGGGTTCAAAAATATAAGCAAAAGAATTTTTATCCTGTTCATATTTTTTTTAACAAAGGTAATAGAAAAGTTTTACCAATAACAGGTTTTGCAGCTGTGTTTCACTGTGACCCACTCCTCACCCTCGACCAGCTCCGGGGATGGCACCTTCCTCTTGATTTCCCTCCCCCTGTCTACACCTTTGGAATTCACTTCATTATTAGCCTGTCTAGTTTTCTCATACGAGAGGGCGTCTCATCTCACTGATGATAGCAGCTCTAGATCGGAATAAACACTTCCTACCCATCTTCTTTGGAAAGTCCTGTCTTGCCCTTGGATGACACACCAGGCTAGTCAGTGGGCATCCTCTCCCTGCCACTTTCACCTTCTGGCACTTATGAGACCTTGGTGTTCCTGCTTCCCATTAAATGAACTAAGAACTGCCATGAATTGAATGACAGAGCTAAGTAGTTACAAGGAATTGCAGGAGTGATTGAAGGAACTGAACATGTTTATCTCAGAGAAGAGAGAACTTGGGGTGGGGGAGGAGCACGAAATCTGCCTTCAGACACCTGGCAGGCCTTCGTGTGGAAGAGAAGACAGACTCGGGCTCTGGGTCCGTATGTGGGAGACCCAGCATCAGTGGCAGGGAAGTAAAGGAGGAATACATTTTAGCTCAGTATAAGAAATGACCTTATAACAATAAGAGCTACACCAAGAGGTGGTAAGCTCTCAACCACTGGAGGTGTTCAAACAGAGGGCCAAGGACCCCTTGGTGAGTAGGTGAGAGGTGGGGAAGGGGGTGGAAGCGTATCTAGAAGAGCACGATGACCAGATTAGACCTTTTAAAAATTTTCTTCCAAATTTGAGATTTTATGATTCCCTTTTCAGAAATAAGCATAGTCCTTTCCAGCCACAGCACTTTAGAGGCTTTGCGTCAGGAAGGACAGGGTGGCCCTAGAGGGAATCCAGAAGGAAAGATAGACCCAACCAAAGATTAGGGAGGAGAGAGAAAGAAAACAAAAGAATTTTTAGAAGTGCAATAGATTGGGGCCATTTAGTGTAGGGACACTATTTTATATATTTTAATAGCCTAAAAAGGATCACTGTGTTAAGGTCCTGCACAAATTTGAATATTTATAATGGCTATCTAGTTAGGAAGAAAAGTTAAGAATAAAATTCAGTGAAATTTTGAATTCAGAAGTAAGGATTTCTGATTTAACTTTGTGTATAATGCCTAGTATAGCCCTCCCGGTTCCCCCATGGCAGTATAAATATCCTAAAAATGCAAAGAAACAAGCAGGTAATAATCCTTTAACAAAATATAAGGAAGTTATACGTTAAATCAAATTCTGGAGATAATTGTTATTGATGACCTCATCAACAGAAAAGGATTGAGAAATAGTTTTAGAGCACACTTCCTCCGATTAAAACATCCCAAATCCAAAGAGAGGAGATGAAATAAACTAAACGCTTTCCTACTAATATCCCTATCTTCAAGTCACAGGGACAAGGATTAGAAAAACAAGCTGTCTCCCTTCCTCTCTCTTTAGAGCTAGCCAAGACGCTGGAGCCCTATTTTTCCCCAGGTTGCCACCCACCATCCCTCTGCCTCTCACACCATTGTCTTCAGATCATTCTCCCTTGTATCCATTCAAAAGCCACATTTCCCACAAAGCAGGGGGGAACTGGAGGAAGCACACTGCATCTTGGCTCACTTAGATGCCCAAAGAGAAGCATCAGAAGCAGGGTAGAGGTTCTGGACACAGTTCTGGATAAGGGGCGTCATCTTTCGTGTTCTAAACTATGTATAAGAGGAGTTAAATCTGCATCTTGGGAATTCCCTGGTGGACCAGTGGTTAGGACTCCACGCTTTCACTGCCAAGGGTGCAGGTTCAATCCCTGGTCAAGGAACTAGGATCCCGCAAGCCGTGCAGTGCGGCCAAACCGCCCCCCCCCCAAAACAACAACAACAAAAAATCCCAAACAAAGAAATAAAAAAACCCTCTGCATCTTACAAATTGACCTAGTGGCTGGTTCTTAGCTCTGTACTTTAGAAGGGTAGTTACAGCACCAAAATGTGCAGTGATGGGGGCTGTGGGAAACTCCAGGCTTGGATAGCAATCTGTTCTCTCAAGGATGAATGGAAAGAAAAGGTTAAAAAGAGGCCTGTAGAAAGGTACTGCAAATTATGGGCAACTTTACTTGATGATTCATGGCTCTAAATTGTTATTCTGTTAGATAAAGAAGAGACTTGTGGAATAAACCTTCTCACTGTCTACGTTTATGAAACAGGAACAAGAAGCTGCAAAGTCAGAACAGGCTGAGATGAAGGTAGTGTGCAAAAGTAGTTTGCTGAAATAAGAAAAGAATGCAGGTAATTCCAAATGCAGTAGCAGGATTAAAATCTAATTGAAGATGGTAAGTAAAAGATAAGATCTTGCAGAAAATTATACCAGAAATGAAGAGGAGAAACTTGAAGAAATCTTGCTGACCATAGTGGAAAATGATTAAAACATAAAAATGGTGATGGATGGCAGATCTTGAGACTTAAGGATGTATAGCAAACCTGAGAATTACACATGCCACAGAAGATAAAACCAAAGTCGAATACTCAAGATCACCTTCAAATTAGGGCTTCCATGCCAAGATGAGAGGTATAAACATCTCAAATAAAATACTAGCAAATTGGGCTTCCCTGGTGGCGCAGTGGTTGAGAGTCCGCCTGCCGATGTAGGGGACACGGGTTCGTGCCCCGCTCCGCAACGGGAGAGGCCACAACAGTGAGAGGTCCGCGTACCGCAAAAAAAAAAAAAAAAAATACTAGCAAATTTGATTTGACAGATTATTAAAAGAGTTATCTATTATAATGAACATAGGTTTAATTTCAGATATGTAAAAATAGTTTAATATTATTACAAATTTCTTAATCAATGATTAGTTAGTAATCAATGGATCAAAAATAAAAACCAATATGATCATTTCAATATATAAACTTCAAAATGTTTGATTAAATCTAATACTCTCAGGTTCCAAGCTCAGTCAGACTTTTAGGTTGCATATACACATATTTTCTCCTCCTCCAATTTTATTTTACCCTTGGTCCTATCATGGGATTTACTTTTTTCAGTATTCCTGGTGTTTTGCAAGTAGTATTATGACTTTAGTTTAACCACCTGAGTAAATATGAAAACCACTCCCTACCCCTCCTAGTCCGCACCCACAGTGGCCCCTGCATTTCCCAAGTGCTCCACTATCCCTCTTCCAGGCCCCTCCTAGCCCCTCTGCACTCCAGGGTTTCCATCAACATTGTTTCTAGGCTCAGCCAGTCTGTAGCTCCTCCAGGGTTGCAGGTTGGGTACATGAGGTGGCACTCATCTGGAATGTCCCTCACACTCATGCCTTGATCCCTGAAACCCCTGTAGAAGGAGATGCAGACTTTCATTCCACATAGCAAAGCCCTAGTGGGGAACACGAGGGCTCAAATCAAGTTGCTATCAGAGGAGGGGGAGGTAGGAGGGAAAAGGGGGTTCTAGGACATCTGGGGCTGGGGAAGGGAGCAGAAGAGACAGAACAAAGAAACAGAATCGGTCATTACCCATTTCATAATCTGTCACTATCTTCTGTCCTCATGGGTTGGTGGTGGTGGGATAGCAGGAATGGATACAGCAAAGTGCTGAAATTCTTGGCTATGTAAACATGGGAGTTTTGAATCTCACTGTGGAGTTCCATGTCAGCCCTCACATCTTCCAGTGAATCCACAGATTTATGAGACATGGATTGAATAGCTGAAGAACTGGATCAGCCTAATCCAACAAATATAATTCTTGCATGCTTCTGTGCCTTTGCACATGCTGTTCCTGCTGCTTGGAATGCCCACCCTGCCCTGGTCCACCAGATAAACACCAGTGCAAATCTCTCTCAGACAGAGGGAGGGACACCTTTCCCTGTGCACATATGACAACCACAGCACTTACTCCATGGAACCAGAACGAGCTGCTCCCAGGCCTGCCTCCAAACTACAGAATGTGTTTCTCCAAAGAGGCCGTGGCTTAACCATTTCTGTACCCAGAGCCTTACATTGTTCTTGCTACATATTAAGTCTCAGTAAATATCAGTTTGATGAATGAATAAAGAAACATAGAATGGGGAGGCGACAACTCTGGGTTAGAGAGGCCCACTTTGAGGAGCAGATAGGTGTTCAAGCCCAGCCAGGGAACTCTATTTTGGACATTCTTGGTCCCCACTGGCTGACTGGGCTTGGTTTTTTCTCTGAATAGGCCAAACTGAGGATGGGGCTCTGGTGAGCATGTTCGGGCCCTCTGGAATCACGGATACCATGAGCTTGTGGAAGCTCAGGCCATCTGCATGCCTCCTAAGGTCTTCAAATTTGGCTGTACCCCATACCATCAGATTCACACAAATCTCTTTCTTCCATTGGAATACAGATTTAAAGGGCCATCTGCATCTGATGGCAGACCACAAATGACTCCCGCTAGAAGGTCCCTGGCTTCTTAGTCTATTAATAGCCAATTGCACCCGCACAGCTGGGAGTCCTTAGGTCCACAACAGACATGACTGTGGGACAGCCTGGGAACAGGAAAGATCACAGATCTGAGAGTCAGGAAACCCAGTCCTTCACATTGAAAGACTGATATCCTTGAGTCAGTCTTTTAATTCCTTGGAGTTTCAGTTTCTTCATGTATTAAAAGAGAGCACTGGATTAAATAATCTCTTAAACCCAAAATTCTGCATTATTTTAATCAGGTAAATTCTAGTCAATTGTTTAAGCCAACCACTGATCAAGGGATGGAACAGAATGCTCTGCTTTCTATTTTAACACTTTCTTGGCTAACTGACCTCTTGATTGCAGAGAAAAGTCAGAAAATTCAAGCTCTTCCTCATGTTCTTTGCAGTTATATCAGTTGGACAGTCATTTATATCATAGCGGGGTATTAGAAAGCTCTAAACTTGCATCTTACACCTTGGTGAATATATCAATTAAGATCAAACATTTGGACTCTATTTATAGTGGACTGCCTGTTCCTTATCTTGAGTCCCAGGGTTGGAGTATGAAAGACTGTTTGGATTGGACAGCAATCAATTAACTGACATTTATTAATATCTACTGCAGGGCCAGCACTGTGCTAGGGACTCATTTTGCAAATCTCATCTTATGCAGCACTTTCAACACACTTGATCTCTTTTAGTCCTCACAACTGCCCTCCACCTTCCTACGAGCTGTGCTCCCACCAGAGAACAACACAGACCACTTAGAAGTGCTGTGTTTGGAAAATCATTAGTGGGGGCTTCTCCCTGGAAGTGGAAGATGTCACTCTGCCCAGAGAAGGTGTGACTCTCCAGCTCTTCCCCGACCCAGAGAGCACCCTGAAGGACAGCCACTTGTTCATAAACCTTGAGTTTTCCCAAGACATAGCCTTAAGCTTTACAAGAACAACCTTGTGGGATTTCTTATCCTTCCAACTTTAACTTGGCCAGAAATGCCCTGAGACCAGGCTTTTCAGCTATATTTTAGCACTTCTGCCACTGGCTTCAGCAGCAGCAATAAAGGATAGAGAGATGTGAGACACTAATAGTATTTCACCCACACACCCTTGAAATAACCTAGGCTTCTTGGGAATGGTAGGTGTTAGTTTTGCTTAAGTTTCACGTGAAGGTGAAGCGGCAATGGGTCTCCTCAGCTTTTTCCTTTTCTGCACAGAAGCCATCAAGTCAACTTTTTACTCTGACAAGAATGCTAAGCACCTGGGAAATCAGGAGATGTGGGCTTCTTCATTTATCCTTTGCAAACATCTTTTAAACACCTTTATCATGAGAGACATGGATGGTTCCAAGGTGAAACAGACACAGTCTCTGTTCCTTTAAGGAACTCCCAGTCTGCACCAATAAACTGATACATGACAATACCGTGCCATGACAGACATAGCTGCCTATATGCTTAATGAACAGCCTTTCTCCTTTCTTTCTTGCTAACGGAATGCCAATTTTATTCCCATTTAACATGCTCTGCAATGGTGGATCTGTTATGATGGGTCTGAATCAATCACTGCAAGTCTGATGCCCTTTTTCAGTGACCAGCCCTAGGATGGATATGCAACTCAGTTCTGGCCAGTAAGACTTCAATGGGGGTCTTCAGGACAACATTTGAAAAGGATATTTCTCCCTGATAAAATGTATTACAGGGATAAAACTTTTTGTTTTTGCATCCATTCTTCTTTCTGGGAATGATGTTGTGTAATTATGTGATGCTTAAAATTGGAGAAGACATGTTGTGACTCAGAGGAGAGCTACAGACAACAATTGTGGATGACAAAGTACAAATCTTGGTGCTTGGGTCCTTGATGGCATCACTGAACCACCAAAGCCAACCTAGGACCATATATCACCTGGTGGAAATACATATCCTTTAGTTTGAGCCATAGTTAGTTGAATTTTTTGTTACTAGTAGCCAAAAACATTCCTAAATGTTAAAAATGAGAAAAGGACTTTACCAAGATATATGCTACTAAATTCCTGGAGGAGGAGGAGTTCACCAGCTGGGGAAAGTGAAGAAAAGCATTCCAGGCAGAGGTATTGGCTGGAACAATGGAACAGAGATGTAGAAAGGCATGCTGTATTTGGATATGGCGAGAAGTTCAGACTTCAAGGGGGGCATGATGAGAAATAGTGCATTCGGAGTCAAGGCTAAGGTTGTTAAACAAAACGTAGTGGTTTAAAGAATGTAAAATCTTACTTCTCTCTCATGTAACAGTCCTAAGGGGTGGTCAGGGTAGTATAGCTCTGGATGGTCATTCAGGGACCCAGGTTCCTTGCTCTATTGTTCTGTCATCCTCTAGGGTGCTGCCCTCGCTGTATGATCCAGGGAATCTCCACATTCTGTCTTCAGGGAAGAGGATAAGAAACCCAAAAAATGTGTGCTGGGTGTTTGAAGGCCCACAACTGGAAGTGGCATGAACACACTTCATTTTTGCTTACTGTCAATTTGCAAGAATTTAGGGGCCACAGCTAGGTGCAAGGAAGGCTGGGAAATGTAGTCACTGGCTGTGCAGGCCACTATCCAGCTAATCTTTATTGCTAGGGAGACCTGGGTCTAACTATGAAAGGTCCTGTGCACTAAGATAAAGAGTTTGGAAATGCCGCAGGCAAAGAAATCACTGAAGAGCTGAGGAGTGACATGACCAAGGCACATTTTAGCTCAGTGTAAGGATGAAGCCTTCCATAATGAGAACTGACCAAAAGTTAAATGACCTATTTAATGATGAAGTCAGTTTCTCTTCATCAGAGATATTTGAATATCTCTGGACCAAATGCTGGACCTACTATCCAGATGCGTTGTTAAAAGGACAGATGACAAGAGAGTAGGCTGGACTAAAGGATCCCTGAAGGAGCCTTGCAATGTCTAAAACCCTTGGACTCTGCTCTTTCTAAATCTCAGTCTCACGATGGTGGCATGATACGATGGCTTGGGCAGCCTGATCCTGCAGGCAAGGAGACCAGTTACAAGGAAGGATGAGCCAAACTGAGGTGGTGCCAGTGGAAAAATAGGAAAGAATAGTTGTGAGGGACATGGTAAAGGAAGAATCACCAGGACTTAGCGTCTGATGGGCTTGGGGGCAGGTTTAGGCAATCAGAAGGTTTAATAATGACCCCAAGTTTTCCAGTCTGCATAACGACAAAGATTTCACCAAACCACTAACAGAGATAGACAAGAGTAAAGCAGGATATGAAGGAAAGATGTGTTTGAGGTTCCTGTGGGATGTTCATCAGGAAGCTGAAAATGTAGATGTGGATTTGGTAAAGCAATCAAGGCTGAAGGATTAGATTTGGGAATTGTCAAAGACTTATGACTTAAAATAGGAACTACTGAGCCTGCACTCTACAGCCTGAGTGCCTAGAGCCCGTGCTTTGCAACAAGAGAAGCCACCGCAATGAGAAGCCCACTCACTGCAACTAGAGACAGCCTGTGTGCGGCAACAAAGACCCAACGCAGCCAAATAAATATATATATACGCATATATATATAAATATATATATATATTTTTTAAAAAGTAATTGTCAGGATCACCAGGAAAGAAAGTAAGGAGCAGAAGTGGCATTTACAGACTTTTATTGGGTTCATGAATGGGCGTGTGTGTGTGTGTGTAAAAGAACCTGTGACTCAAAGAAATGGTAAGAATCACAGCTGTAGATAGAGAATGTTCTGTCAGAAAGAAGAATTTGTTGAAAATATTATTCACTAATTATTCCAGGTGCCAAAGGGAAGATTCACTCCAGGAAGAGGATATTTGTCAATTTCAGATGCTACAGAGATGTCCTGTAGAGGATGGAAATTGAGAAATAGCCTCTGGACTGGATAACCGGTGACCGTTAAGCAAGCCAGCTCGGTAGATGGGAGAGGTCACAGTTCAGATCTGAAGTTGTTGAGAAGTGAGTAGGAAGTGATGGCTTAGAGGCAAGGAGTCTGAGTGCCCTTCACAAGAAACTTATTTATGAGAGGGAGTGACGGGGCAGGCACTTAGGGATAGCTGGCTATTTTACCTCGCCAAAGACAAGTAAGTCAGCATGTGGAAGAGAAAAAATCATGGAGAGGGACAGTGAGAGCCGAAGATTCTGGAATGGTTCTTAGAGTAAGTGGGCATGGCCCAGACTGAAGGTACAGTGGGAGTGTGAGTGAGAGGTGGTCCTGAGGGGCTCAGTTTAGGCAAGGAGAAGAAAAGAGCCAGAATACACAGGCATACTGATGAAAAGAGGATGGAAGCATAGGAAGCTTAAGAAAAATGGCCTTGACCTCACCTGCTAAGAATGAGGGGTCAGAGGTGTTCTGGGGCTGACAGTGTGTTTGGAACTGCTGGTGTAAGGGGTTAGCTGGGGGGTGGAAGCATCACTGTCTGCAGAGCTCCGGTGAGGGCCCACGACACTGACTCCCTCCTCCCAACCTGGGCCTCGTACAGGCACTGCGTGTTGACTGGTTGGTGCAACAAGCCCTGTCCCTTTCCTGCCGCCTGGCTGTTAAGGCATCGCTTTGGCCCAAACATGCATGTGGCCCCTACACCAGTTCCTTGCCCGTGATGTGATTAAATGAGACCTGTGCCTTTAAGGAGTGCCCCATTCCTCGGCCCTTCCCCCTCCAATTACAGCACTAATTTCAGTAATGGAGCATTAATAGAGTAATGGGCGAGTGAGGCTGGCCTGAAGGAACTGTGGAGCTCAGCACAAATTGAGTAAATAAACCATATATTAGATTTCTAAACAATACTTTTAGTCTAGTCTCCAGGGAAAGAGAGTCGTCAAGACTTACTTAAGTCATCCCTGCAAAGTGTATGTAAAAGAAGCCTCCTTTCAGAGCTTGGTTGTTTGTAGAAGCTGGAAATCTTTCTCTCTTCCAGGGACTGGAGAGATAAGATAGCTGCTGTTCCCACATGTTCCCATCCTTCGTTATTTCCCAATTTCTCCTACTTTGACAGATGTATCAGAGGTGAGAATCCCCAAGAATGCCTCCCTCCTGGGGACCCTCACTGGACTGGGGGTCACTGGATGCCTTCCAGGGAAAAGCAGCCCAAGGCAGGTGGTGCTAATGGATGGGAAGTGGGAAAGGGACAGGGGCTAGGGAGCAGAGGAACTTGAGGGAAGAGAGGGCAAGTTATTAGCAGATGACCTTACTATGGGAGACTGACCCTGCTGTTGCCACTACTTGGCAATGTTTTAATAGGGATCCCTTTTAGAAGACTAAAGAATAATAACAACGTGTTACAGTAAGAACTTGCATCTGTATTGCTTTAATGGATAGTAGAAAAGAACAAAGGTCTAAGTGTCAGAAGATCAAGGAGATGGTCTCAGCTCTGTTAAATACTAGCTGTAGGACCTTGGACAAATAATATTATCTTTCTGTGCCTTAGTTTCCTTGTCTGTAAAATGAGAAGAGCAGTATCTTTCTGCTTGCTTCCCAGGGAATTATGAGGGACAAGGAGATGTGTTCGGCCTGCCTACAGTAGCTGGGCAGGCCTCATCCTCTGGGCCTCTGCTGCCCATGCAGCCCAGCTCCAGCCTCTGAGGGGAAGAAGGGGGCAGTTCTGGGCTGTGAGGTCTGGGCAGTGGTAGGAAGTCCCTGGAACATTAGTTTAGGACCATGAAATGTTAACACATTGAGCACCTGCTCCATGTTGGTGATGGTGACGCTCTGAAGCTGTAAAGTAGGATTACAGGATTTCAGTATGGTTGCTAAAATCTGTTCTGACTTCGTTTGCTCCTATTGCCTAAGCAAGTCCTGAACGTGGGAGAGAGCCAGGGTCGAGTGCCTGAGAAGAGCTCCCCTCTTCTGCCAAGAGCCTCTGACTCCAGGAGGGCTGATTCACAGAGTGACTTCCAGTGGCTGTGAAGAGTCACTAGGGCATTGATAGCCAATAGCTGCTCTGCTAAATCTTCCAAATGTTCTGCATGTTCCACTAGCTAGAGAGAAACTACTGAAAGCAAATTCCTCATGAATCTTTTGTCTACATAGGGTGGGGAGGCAAAAGACAATAGAGAAGAAGCAAGGGGGGGGGTTCTGGTGTCTTCCCAATCTTAGTGGTTAAGAGCTTGGGTTCTGCATTCCAAGTTGGGCTCAAATCCTTGTCCTGCTAGTTACTGGCTATGTGACCTTGGGTGAATTTCCTGTCACCTCTAAGCAGCAGTTTCCTAAATGTTGGTGTGTGTGGCATACCTCTCTTAAAGGTCTGTGGTAAAGATTCAATGACCAATACAGGACTTACATCTTACAAGTTGCTGTCTTTTCATGTCTCTGTCTTTTTAAGGTTGGGTATCATGTTTTAAAATTTTTCCCCCTAAACCTAGCACCTACGTGCACGTAGAGAAAGAAGGAAGAAAAGGGAGGGAGGGAGGAAGAGAAGGAGGGAGGAAGAAAGAGAGGGAGCGGGTAAGGATATCTATCTGATTTGGTGGGGAGGGGCCTGGATTTCTAGGAATCCCTCATGGCCTTCAGTGACATTAGAGCTGGGTTCACAGGTGGTGGGGCTCAGGGTTCTTACCCAGGTTCTTGAGGGCAGTATCTGCTATAGGGAATGTGGATAAAATAGGATCCGTGCTCTCTCCCCAGACCACACCCTCTCCAATTGTTCCTCTTTCTGAGATAGTCATTTGAACAGATGTATATCTTATAAACAGTCAAGGGAATTGACCATCACTCAACTAGAATGACAGACTGCTTTCTGACCTGGGGCCCCGGGGGCCCAGGTGTGGGTCAGGGAACCCAAAGTGAACACAAAGGCCCCCAAAGCACTGCATCCTGACACCTGCTGGGTGGCGATCACCTCTGGGCATCCGTGAGAGTAAAGGACCTGGCCTTGTCTGAGAGGCTACTCAGTGAACGCCACCTTGGGGACTTCAGGTGCTATAAATGTAAAATCAAGGCACACAGAGAAAGAAAAATGGCTGGAAAAACGGTAAAAGTGAATGGGGGAGGTGAGGCTGTGTGCTAGACTTTCAGCTGGCATCCTGACCTTGTTTCTAGTCTTGCCATTACCAAACTCTGTGACCTCTGACAAGTCACCTCATCTTTCTGAGTCTCTTTCTTCATCATCACAGTTAGACAGTTGGCTGTTTTGCATCTGACAGTCCATGCTTTTCATGCAAGAGAGTCAGGCTTTAGGCCAAAGGAGAAATGAACTTGATTCAGAGGTTCTGCCTTTGGCCTGGCCTTGGGGACCCCTGGCCACCTGCAAGCACACACTCAATTTTCTAGAGGGTAGATATCAAACCATTTCTCTCACAGTGGCTGGTTTAGATGGGGCCCCAGGCAGGCTGGGGTCTCAGAGATTCTCAGGCATAAAAATAATCATGAACCTGGAAGAAGATGCTTTGCCATGTACGTTACTTTTGAAAAAACCAAATCCAAATCTATATGGTATTTTCATCGTTTACAAAACAATTCAACCTGAAGGTATTTGCTCTAATGGGTTCCTACTGAGTAACAGGCCCTATAAAACAGCAAATGTACACAATGAATCACCAATAATAAATATCATATAGCAACTTTAGAATTTTACTATTTCACTCAAATTTGCCTTAGTAAAATCAGAAGGTTTGGTTCATCTAACCTGGAAAATGATATGCTCGACAAGTCACTGTGTATAATACTGGCTTTGACAGTTTTCATTAATTATTTTAGAACTTTTGGGAGAGGGTGCATTAGGCATTCTTTAGGGACATCTTGTATTAAAACTCTGAGAAGTCTCCCCTTTAGGAGAGAAGGAAAAGCCATGTGCTCGAACTGTCAGTCTGAAATTTTAACCACACCTGGGCTCAGAGGTTTAAAACATAGGTAGACATTTAGTAACTGTTGACTTGGATGGGATCTAAAGTGTACTGCCACATGCAGGATGAGGGCTTCTAGGTAATGTTTACATTAATGGGGCAAAATGAGAGAAGGCCACCTTCTGGGCTCATGACCCACGGGATGATTTGAAGTGGCTGCCACGGTGCCTCAGAGCAATTTGAAAACCTCTGACCTTGACAGTGTCTGAGGCTTCTCCCAACACTAAATTTATCCAGTTTTAAAGGAATGAAGAGCCAGGTGGAGACAGGTGTGTATTTCAGGAGAACTGTGACACAGAGAACCTTGTATAAAGGGAGAAAGGTGGGTGGGTAACATCATGAGAAACACGGCTTGTCTGAACAGGCTTCCAAAACCCCCAGGTCAAGACCCTAGAGGCACCTATGGTTCCATGACACTGACGCAGGGAATCATCTCAGATTCCTCCCTCAACTCTCCTTCATGTAGGTCACTTCTCTGGTTGATGGCCCAGCTCCATCCTGCAGCCACATACCTCACCCTGCCTAGACCTTCAGAGAAGCCTCGTGTTGGGATGGATGTCTGGTGTGTGGCTTCCATTTGACCCCTGGTCATTGTCTCAGCTTTCCGTGTACTCTTCAATCTGCTTCTCATGCCAATCCCAGCTCCTTACCCCCCACCCCGTATATCCCTAGCCCTCTACTTAGCAACCCAACCTCTGCCATACAACCATGCATAGAACTTTAAAGAAAGAAAAGGAGAGAGAGAGAGAGAGGAGAGGGAGAGAGAGAGGGAGAGAAAGAGGGAGAGGGGGAGGGGGAGAGGGAGGGGGAGAGAGAGAGAGAGAGAGAGAGAGAGAGAGAGAGAGAGAGAGAGAGAGAAGGGAGGAAGAGTTTGGGTTTGACACCTAAGATCAGAAGTTAGTCATATTCCTTGGCCATCATCAAAAAATCTACAAACAATAAATGCTGGAGAGGGTGTGGAGAAAAGGGAACTCTCTTGCACTGTTGGTGGGAATGTAAATTGATACAGCCACTATGGAGAACAGTATGGAGGTTCCTTAAAAAACTAAAAATAGAACTACCATATAACCCAGCAATCCCACTACTGGGCATATACCCTGAGAAAACCATAATTCAAAAAGAGTCATGTACTACAATGTTCACTGCAGCTCTATTTACAATAGCCAGGACATGGAAGCAACCTAAGTGTCTGTCGACAGATGAATGGATAAAGAAGATGTGGCACATACATACAATGGAATATTACTCAGCCATAAAAAGAAACGAAATTGAGTTATTTGTAGTGAGGTGGATGGACCTAGAGTCTGTCATACAGAGTGAAGTAAGTCAGAAAGAGAAAAACAAATACTGTATGCTAACACATATATATGGAATCTAAAAACAAACAAACAAAAGGTTCTGAAGAACCTAGGGGCAGGACAGGAATGATGACGCAGACATAGAGAATGGACTTGAGGACACAGGGAGTGGGAAGGGTAAGCTGGGACGAAGTGAGAGAGTGGCATGGGCTTATAAATACTACCAAATGTAAAATAGATAGCTAGCGGGAAGCAGCTGCATAGCACAGGGAGATCAGCTTGGTGCTTTGTGACCACCTAGAGGGGTGGGATAGGCAGGGTGGGATAGGCAGGGTGGGAGGGAGACACAAGAGGAAGGACATATGGGAATATATGTATATGTGTAGCTGATTCACTTTGTTATAAGGCAGAAACTAACACACCATTGTAAAGCAATTATACTCCGATAAAGATGTTAAAAAAAAAAAAAAGAAGTCATATTCTTAAGTGATGGCTAAAACTCAACCTGGGTCAACTCCAGACTAAGAGAATACAGAGTGGAGATTTAAAATATGTGCTCTGTACTCAGGTGGCCAAGGTTCAAATCCTGGCTCAGCCACTCACTACCTCTGTGGTCTTAGTTGACCATTTCATCTCTTTAAGCTTCAGTTTCTCCATCTCAAAAAGGGAAATATTAATCCCTACCTCACTGGACTCTTCTGAGTATTAAATGAGATGAAGCAAGCCTAGTGCCTGGCACATAGAAGAGACTCAGCAAATGTTCATTTTCTTCCCTTTGTTAGACTGGTATCGAGAGATGGCCTCCATGATACTTAAATTTTAAAGAGCCATTGCAGGGGAAAAAGCAATATCGACTTCTTCATTCCCATTAAACATGTCAACCACAGAAGACCTGATGGGTACAGGAGCCAATGGTTTGAAATAGTTAAGTTTACTTTAACTTTTTAGAGGTTCCCAGATTGTCATGCCTTAACTGGCTTAATATTGGATTGGCCAAAAAGTTCGTTCGGGTTTTTGTATGATGTTACAGAAAGGCCCGAACGAACTTTTTGGCCAGCCCAATATTTCAAGTTTTGGACCTCCTCCCTGGTGATAAAAGTTCCAGAGCATTGTTCATGGGGTCAAGTAATATCACAGCGTATGTGTGGTCATGAGCCTGGACGTGGTATCCCAACTGGTGCTTCCCTTTTCCTTTAACTTTTTATCATGGAGAATTTCAAGCATAAACAGTAGTCAAAAAATATTATAATGAACCCTATGCACCCATCACCCAGCCAATCTTGTTTTATGCATATTCTTACTCACTTGTTCTCCTCCCAGAATATTTGTAAAGCAAATCTCAGACTTCATATTATTACATACACACTTCAGAATTCAGTATTCAGACAAGAACTATTTTTCAAACATAACCACAGTACATTGCCACCTCTAAAATTATTACAATAATTCCTTAATATCATTCAATGTCTAGTCATTTCTCCTCTCTTTCTCCCACCCCACCCCCTATATATAGTTTGTTCATATCAGGATCCTGATAAGGTCCATACATTGTAATCGGTTGAGTTTTCACATGGGTTGCTTTTTTAAATTAATTAATTATTATTTTCTAAAAATTAATTAATTTATTTTTGGCTGTGGTGGGTCTTCACCGCTGCACATGGGCCTTCCCTAGTTGCAGCGAGCCAGGGCTACTCCTTGCTGCGGTACACAGGCCTCTCATTGCGGTGGGCTTCAGTAGTTGTGGCACATGGGCCTCAGTAATTGTGGCTTGCGGGCTCTAGAACGCAGGCTCAGTAGTTGTGGCGCATGGGCTTAGTTGCTCCGTGGCACGTGGGATCCTCCCGGACTAGGGCTCGAACCCATGTCCCCTGCATTGGCAGGCGGATTCCCAACCACTGCGCCACCAGGAAAGCCCCGGGCTGCTTTTTTAAAAAAAAATACACTTCATTTTTTAGAGAAGTTTCAGGTTCGCAACAAAACTGAGTGGAAAGTACAAAGAGCTCCCATGTGGTCCCTGTCCTCACACACTCACAAACTCCCTTCTATCAGCATTCTGCACCAGAGTGGTACCTTTGTAACCTACACTGATGTTATCATTATCACCCAAAGCCCACAGTTTACATTAGGGTTCACTCTTGGTGTTGTGTATTCTATGGGTTTTGAGAAACATATAATGACATGTATCCACCATTATAATATCATACAATTATATGTATATTATAGTATCATATGGTACAGTTTTACTGCCCTAAAAATCCTGTGTTCTGTCTACTCATCCTTCCCTCCCCACTAATCCCTGGCAGCCACTGATCTTTTTGCTGTGGCCATAGTTTTGTCTTTTCCACGATGTCATATATAGTTGGAATCATACAAGAGGTAGCCTTTCCAGACTGGCTTCTTTCACTTAGTAATATGCATTTAAGTTTCCTTCATGTCTTGATAGCTCATTTCTTTTTAGTAATGAATAATATTTTGTTGTCTGGATGTACCACAGTTTGTTTATTCATTCAGCTGCTGAAGGATATCTTGATTGCTTCCAAGTTCTGGCAATTATGAATAAAGTTGCGTGTGGACATACATTTTCAACTTATTTGGGTAAGTGCCAAGGAATGTAATTGCTAGATTATATATTAAGAGACTGTTTAGTTTTATAAGAAACTGCCCAACGTCTTCCATTTTGTGTTCCCACCAGCAATGAATAAGCGTTCCTGTTGCTCTACATCCTCACCAGCATTTGGCGTTTTCAGCATGGATTGCTTTTTAATTTATAGGCTTCTCCTTTATCTCTCTCTTTTCAGCTTTCTCTTTGTTGAAGAAATCATTCGTCCCATAAAGTTTCTCACAGTCTAGAGTTTGCTGATTGTATCCTCACAGTGTCATTTAGCATGTTTGCATGTTTCCGAATTGCTTGCAAATCAGTATTTAAATCTAGAGTTTGATCAGATTAAAATGTGGTATTTTTGACAAGACCACTTTATAGATGGTGGTATGTACTTTCATCAGGAAGAACAAAATGTTTGATTGTCTCTCTATGACATTATGATTATCATTGCCTAAATAAATTCATTAGTATTGCAAAATGGTGACAGTCTATCATCCCTTCTGCATTTATTAGCTGGAAACTCTAAAGAGAAATCTCCCCTCATCAACAATTTGGTTACTCTGAAGTACAGTTCACATTAGAGAGGTTATTTTACTTGCCATTATTTTCACTTAAAAATAATGAATTGATTCCCTATAATACATTTGATGTATTTCAATCCATTGTAGCAGTTATTATCCTAATTGATACTCAGATTGCCCCGTCTCTGGCCAGTGGGAACCTCTTTTAGACAGCTCCTGATCCTTTTGCCTTGACCCCAGTGGACTGTGACAGCTTCCTGCTGTCTGGTATTACAAGGAGCTCCAGATTTATCCCACACCAGACCTGGAATCAGCCAAGGAGCCCTGTTACTTGTAGTGAGTGACTGATGCTTTCTGCATTATGTTCTTCAATGTCAGTAAAAATGGAAGCTTAGAAAATTAGCTAAGCATAGAATCTTATTGGGGTTGTGGAATGTTTTGCATCTGGGGCCACCTAGGATATCTTGACATAGGCATCTTGATATTCTGAGAGACATTCTCTGTCTTGGCCATGAGGACGGCCTTTTATAAAAACTTGTTTGTCAATGTTTCTTAGGTACTCCCAGTCATACAGGTCTCCTTTTATCATAATAGTATGTGTGTAATAACAACCATTATATTAATCAAGCTCTAACTATGCATCAGGCCCTTGACATACATTTCTTATCCTCCCAGCAACCCCATAAAGTAGGTAATTATTAATCCTCTCTCTTTACAGATGAAGAAACCAAGACAGAGAGACTGAGTATCTTAGTCAAGTTTACAGAGAGTAAATTGGCAGTGCTGGGGTTGAAGCTTGGATAGAAAGCTTCCCAAAGAGCACTATATTCTTAGCAGCAAGAATGCATTGTTTGGCGAGATGTGACTACAGGGAAAGCTGTTTTCATTGTGGTTAAGGAGATTTCAAATGGAAGACGCATATGGAAGATGTGGTGGTGAGAGAGGGAAGAGGACCATAATCCAGAAGTTGAAATGTCTCAGCTTATTTCTGAACCCTCAATGGCAGGTTGTCCTGGGTGGTTCTTTGATCCAGGAGCTTTGACTGTGAGCTAGCTTCAGACCTCTAAAGGGGGAGAAAGGCTAGAACGGGAGAAAATGGACATGGGGGATGATGTTACACCATGCTTGCCTTAGTAGATGGGTCAATGTTTTAATTTAATTGATGGCTGCTGTCCCACTAGAGCCCATTGCAGTGTCAGAATGGCATTTGTTGAGCCCGTCAAAGAGACAAACCATGTCTATGTATACTTCTCAGTCTCTGAAGCCAGCACTTTTTTTCCTTAATGGCCCTTTGATGTGTTACAAGATCCTAATTAGAGCAGTTCAGTAAATCAGTCCCTTGGGCATTGACACTTCAACACAGGCCTAATTTGCTAAGCACTGGTGGATATTAACCAGTTGTTGGAAATTTTCTGTGACATTCCTCCTAGTCTCATATAAGGATCCTAGTCCCACCAGTGGCATGATTCCAGATTCTGTCCCTGAGTATATATTCCTAAAGGTTGATTTCAGATAGTCCATGACTAATAATACCTCCCCCAGGCCTTTAGTGGATTAGGCTATTGCTTGCTATTGCTTGCCTACCACTCCAGAACAGACAGAGATATGTAAGTGTTAAGTGGTGGCCTCATGGCTCCAAGTTTCCTGTGGTTACTGCCCAGCCTTCAGGATTAATTTGGGGACTATCTCTGTAGAGAGTCAACTGTCCTGTGCAATCCTCATTCATAACTTCCTGCTACATCTGGCGAGACGCCAAGACACTCATTCTTTGTCTACTAGGCTGAAAGGGGGAAAAAAGAGGGGGTGGAGAATTACGGAGGAAGCAAGGGCACTAGGGATGCCTTATCTTCAAAGAGTTCACCCGCTCCTTCTCTGCATAGGATAAGGATGGCAAGTCAGCCCCAACGGGTCCTGTGTATCCCAGCCCGGGACTGCATAGAAAGGATGTGACACATTTGGGGAAGGGATACTCCCACCTGACAGGGGTTTTGGACCTAGCACCTGGGAAAGTAGAATGATAATACCAACAGTTTTTTGAGTCTCTCCTAAATGCCAGGCCCTGTGCTCATGACTGTAAAGGCAACATTTTATTTAAACTTCCCTGCAGCCCTATGGCTTTCTCTGGGGTAGAAACTCTTATTATTTACATCTTAGAGAAGATGAAATTGAGGCCAGAGAGATTAAACTCCCTGGCCATCAGGCAGCTGGCAAAAGGCGGATGTAGTCTGACCCTGAACCATCATGCCGTGTGGCATGATGCAGGTTGGAGGAGCAGTTTCCAACCTGTCCCAGGCAGCTGCAAATATGATATTCTCTGTGTTGAATCCACTCTTGTAGTAGACGCTGGGTCATACACAAGCCCCAGAGGACCAGTTATGGGACTGGCTCCACAAAGTCCTGTGAAATAAAGTGTGGTGGGGTGGAGTTATTACTACAGGGGCAAAACCTGGAACTGCTCAAATGGATGTTTAAAAGGTAGATGATTTGCACTTCGGAACTCTTAACTCCTACCAGCCAGATGTTCCTATATTCTACCTCACGGCTGATCATGGTGTTTACCCGTGGATGTCTCCATCACTCCCCAGACATGCAGTGCTCAGCTTCCTACTGTGATGTTAGGTGTTGCTTTGGCTTTGGCCTCTGCCGGTCTCTCTTCCATATACAACTCTTAGTTAGGTACCTGCCTCTCTGCCAGGTCCTGTGCTGGCTGACGAGGATACCGAGAGAAACAGGCAGTGATTTCTGCCATTGATGTGAGCCCAGCCTGGGATGTGGTCAGGAAAGACCGTGCTTAAGAGCAAGGGCCTGGGTCAGATTGTCTAAGTTCAACCCCCAGTTCTGCCATGTATCTTAACCTCAATGAGTCTTGGTTTCCTCATCTGTAAAATGGGGACAATAACAGGACCTATTTCACGTGGAAGAGCAAAGATTAAATAAATGAGATCATTCATGTAAAGACTCGACCTAGTCCCAGGTATGTAGTAAGCTCAAATAGACATCAGCTGTTATTATTTCCTGACTTTTTGGGTTTACCCTCTTTTCACAACAGCCGGGTTTCCCGGTTTAGTGGCTCTGGCTCTTAAATCTGTGTTTGGTTGCCGACTCCTTGACAACATGGTCTCAGTTTTAAATTGGCCCAAGTTACAAGATTGCATGGTGGCCCACGCCCCCAGCGAGTGCACAGCTGGGGCGGCTGGCCTGGGTTGTATACCCTGACCAGCCTTGTCAGGCACCACAGTGTCTTCATGTCAAGTAATACATTTGCAGTTTTTTTCAGGATTGGTGACATATTTTTACGTTGCCTAAAGTATTTTTGCTATTTCTTTGATTTTTCCATTTCAAAACAGAAAGATCACTTTTTTTTAACTTGAATGTTAGAGAACTGGACAAAACGTCTATTTTACATACTAACTTGATCACATCAGGCTTTCACGATATTTGGCTCTGTATGAAGAACACAGTCTGTAGTAAATTGGTCTCCCTTCTGCCATCCTCACACGCTTTGCTTCCTCTGGCCTCTGTGCCTCTGTTGGCTGTTTCCCTATCCTGGACTGCCTTCCTATGTCCAGTGTTTTTCATCCTTCAATGCATATCTCAAGATTTTACTCCCACTGTGGAACTGTGGGGCCTGCAGCTCTTGCCTGATTTTTTTCCTCCCTGAAGGAGTGAAGCACTCATTGTCTACCTACAATTTGGCATTTTCCCAGATACTTTCTTATATTCAGATTATTCATTAAACGTTCAGCAAGCCTCCTAATATTTCCAAACTCTGTGCTAAGTACTTTTCACATATATTACCTCTTTTAACCCTTTCAACAATCCTGAAAATAGGTATTGTTAATTTTCCCACAATGTATATGCAAAAATTGAAGTTAGACTCCAGTAGCTTAAATAATTTACCCATTAAGAAAATGAAAAGACAAGTCCCAGATTGGGAGAAAATATCTGCACATCATATATCTGGTATGGAATTTGTATCCAGAATATATAAACAACTCTTACAACTCAACAATAAGATAAACAACCCAATTAAAAATAGGCCAGATTTGAATGGACATTTTGCCCAAGAAGATAGGTGAATGGCTAATCAGCACATTAAAATATGTTTAACATCATTAACCATTGGGAAAATGAAAATCAAAACCACAATGAGATACCATTCATACCCACTAGGATGGCTATAATTTAAAAGACAGATAATAAGAAGTATTGATGAGGATGTGGAGAAACTAGAACCCTCATGCATTGCTGATGGGAATGTAAAATGGTGCAGCCTCTTTGGAAAAGAGTTTGACAGTTTCTTGAAAAGTTAAACAGATACTTATCAGACAACCCAACAAATGCACATCTATGTATCTACCCAAGAGAAATGAGAACATACATTTATACAAAGATTAACCACTGAATGTTCACAGAAACATTATTCATAATAGGCCAAAACTGAGACAGTCCAAATATCCATCAGCTGGTGAATGGATAAACAAAATGTGGTATATCCATAAAATGGAATACAGTTCAGCAAACAAAAGGAATGAACATATGCTAATACACACTACAACACGGTTGAAGTTCAGAAACATTATGCTAAGTAAAAGCAGCCATATACAAATGAGTACATATTGTATGATTCCATTTATATGAAACTTCTAGAAAAGACAAATCTATAGAAACAGAAAGCAGGTCAGTGGTTGTTTAAGAGCTGGGATGAGAATAAGGTTTGACTGGTCATAAGGGAACTTTTTGGGATGATGGAAATGTTCTAAAATTGGATCGAAGTGATATTTGCACAGCTCTATAAAATTACTAAAAATAATTTTATTTAAATGTTTACTTACAATGGGTAGGTTTTATGTTATACAAATTATACCCCAGTAACGATGTTAAAAAAATAAATACTTGTCCAAGACCACACAAATAGCAGAATAGGGATCTGGACCCTATTTTCCTTTTGTGCTTTTTTTCTAGCCTTTGTCATTTTTTCTTGTGTATGGCTTGTCTGCCTAGCAGATGGACAACACTTTGAGAACAAGGAGAATACCTTTACATTTTTGTGACTCCCTCACAGTGTTCTCAACGAATCTGTGCAATTGAGTTGATAGCGCATCATATTCTAACAGGGTTGTTCTGTACCAGAAGGAGCAGTGTAGGGCTGTTGTTTCTCCAAATGCTGCCCCAAGTGTTGAGACATAGGGGTAGATAGTCCATCAAAGGCACGCCGCCTGAAGAACAATGTAGTGACAGGGCTGGCTGACAACAAGAGACAAAGAGCTGTGCTGTTGAACACTGCCCAGAGCAACCCATCTCTTCCTGCTCGGCCCAGCAGACTGTTAAAAGGACCACAAAAGGCTGCTGGGGAGATGACAAGAGCTTAAGAATTTGCTGAATGTGCTACCCTTGATAGCAAGAGTAAACCCGAATGACCTTCCCAGGACACACAGTAGAGATTATTAGAATAGAGGCCAGACCTGAATCCAGGCAGGGAGGTGGACATGCAGGGGGCTCACATATATTTGACCCACTCAATAGAGTTAATGACTTTTTTGGAAACCAATATTTTTTTTTTCACAACTTAAAAAGGGGTTATCAGGAAAAATTGTCCAAAACTTGAAAATGGGCAAAAGACACCACTGAGTGTCTTCTCAGTGGCTTGCTGGGCATTGCCTAGCATATGCTATAATGTGTGCACTTTTGACTGGCTCCCTATTGATTAGGCTATTTTCCAACCATAGAGGTAGCAGTAACTTGTAGAAAACTTGATAATAATGCAAATGATTCTTGTCCACAGCAAAGCAAATGAATCTCATCCAGTGGCTACAGAAAAGATAACCCCAAACATTACATTTTATTGCCCTTTCAGATATTAACCAGTTTTGCATTTACTAGCAGTTCTTTTCAGCATTTCTGATTGCCTATAGGTATCTCTGTTCTTCAAATTCTCCATTGAAAAAGCCTTGACATATTATAGGTTCTCCCATTAATTAATGTCACATAAAATCTTTGACACATTCCTTTTAGATTTGCACAGAAGTCATGTTTTTAACTTTTTGAAGATTATGCTTTAGTAGTGTGCAAAAGACAGTTCAGGGCCACCACCATGATTACCAAACCTGGTAGCCTGGCATTGGGCCAGACGACTGAAGGCGCCCCTCGCCCCTCTCCCTCCCCTTTTGAACCCACCTGTGCCTTCTCCATCAGCCCAGCAGGCACCATCTTCTCCATCAGGAAGCTTGCTAGCATTTAGAATGGGCTAGAGGTCTTTGTCCTGTGCCCTCACAGAACATGCTCTCTGGACTTGCTTTTCTCTTAACACCACAGGCACATCCATCTGAAAATGGTAAAAATCCAAAGACGGGCAACAGTCAGAACAGCCCCATGTCTGGTTTCTGAAGAAGCAGTGGGCAGAGTAGGCTCTGCTACCAGTTTAGACCATGGTTAAGTACCAGGTGTTAGGGAGTTTATCTTACTCAGTTACGAGGTAAGCTCAAGGAGCAGGTGGGCAAGCATGGGTTGGGTACCAGCTTGGAGCCAACCTACACATTTTCTAAATTTTAAGGGCAGCCTATTTCCTCCTGCAGTCAAACTGCTCGAAGTTCAGTTGCCCAAAGCTGGTCCAAGGAGCACAGAAACCAGTGAAGGTAACTTTTACATGAAGACTAACAATACTGTATTGTACACTTCAAAAATTTGTTAGGAGTGTAAATCTCATGTTAAGTGTTCTTACCATAAAACAGAACAAAACAAAACAAAAGGGCACTAAGAAACTTTTGGAGGTGATGGATAAGTTTATTGCTTTGATTGTGGTGATGGTTTCACAGCTCTACGCCTATGTTCAAACTCATCAAATTGTATACATTAAATATGTGCAGTTTTAAAATCATTTATATATTGATAAAGCTATAAAATTTTTAATATGAAAATTTTTTTTAAAGATTAATATTGTTAATGTGGTCAAATAGCCAAGGATCTTGGGCAAACAGAGAGAACTTGTGAAACCAATTCAAAACTGTTGCAAGTGTTCAAATAAACATTATGCTTATTCTTATATAGCAACTAGCTCTGTGGCCCTTATTTCCCTTCTTTTTCGCTATCTACACCAAGTCTCAGGGAGAGAATGTCTTGCATGCATTTTTAAAAAGTGAGTTTGCACTCTTGAGAAGTATTGACACTTCAGCTGGATTTACTTGGCATAACTGTTTTTCCAAAGTCAAGCAAGGATGGATCTGTACATTTCTAGAGAGCCTTGCCTATCTGCAAATGGGAAAATTTCAGTATTTATAATATGCTATTATTATTTAAAAGAACTGGAAAAGCAGGTGCACACGTATTTATATGTCAGAGAAAAATGAACACAGTAAGTACAAGATTATTAAATTCACAGTAACTACTGATTTCTAAACTCACATCACAAAGTACAAAGATATTTAGATTTAGTTAAAAATAATTTATATTCTGTTTATAAGAGACACACAAAGTGACACTGAAAATTTGAAAATACAATTTTAAAGGGAATAGGCAAAAATATGTGCTAAGACAAGGAGAACAATGTTGGCAAAAAGAACAATGTTGGCAATATTAATACCAGACAAAGAAAAATTTAAGAGAAAAAACTAAGTGAAGCAAATACCTGTTTTATACGACATTAAAAAATTATCTGCAACAAAACACTGCCTTTCAGACACAACTGGTGGGCAGATGCTCTCATCACTGTGTAACTATTCCAATGACACTGAATGAAAGTCAATCATTTATGAGGACATTAAAGAGAATTCAAGACATTGCAAAGAGTGGAAGTTGTACAGGCTATGTTCTCTGCCTAGGATGCAATAAAACTAGAAATAAAAGCAAATATTAAAAAATTTAGGGCTTCCCTGGTGGCGCAGTGGTTGAGAGTCCGCCTGTTGATGCAGGGGATGCGGGTTCGTGCCCCGGTCCGGGAGGATCCCACATGCCGCAGAGCGGCTGGGCCCGTGAGCCGTGGCCGCTAAGCCTGCGCGTCCGGAGCCTGTTGCTCCGCGGAGGGAGAGGCCACAGCAGCGAGAGGCCCGCGTACCACAAAAAAAAAAAAAAAAATTTTAAAGCAAAATGTTTTAAAACTTGAAACTTTAAAAAATACACTTACAGGGCTTCCCTGGTGGCACAGTGGTTGAGAATCTGCCTGCTAATGCAGGGGACACGGGTTCGAGCCCTGGTCTGGGAGGATCCCACATGCCACGGAGCAACTAGGCCCGTGAGCCACAACTACTGAGCCTGCGCGTCTGGAGCCTGTGCTCCGCAACAAGAGCGGCTGCGATAGTGAGAGGCCTGCGCACCGCGATGAAGAGTGGTCCCCGCTTGCCACAACTAGAGAAAGTCCTCGCACAGAAACGAAGACCCAACACAACAAAAATAAATAAATAAACTCCTACTCCCAACATCTTTAAAAAATAAAAAATAAAATAAAAAATACACTTACAAACATAAGAGAATGAAAAGAATAAAAACTGTAGCTGGAGACTACTTAAAAAATTCACTGTAAGACTATTAACTCTCCAACTCTAGGACATTGCCAAAGTTTTGAGGTAGACTGTATTACTCTTCCCAATTATTACTACCTTCTCTGTGATGTACTGTCCCACCCCCACCCCCACTTGATATTGATTTGGCCATTAGAATATGAATGGGAGTGATGTGTGCTCTATCCAAGCAGAGGTCTCAGCTACTGTTCTTCTTTTCCTTTTGCCATGAGAACAGCATGTCCCAGATATGAAGTTGTTTCTTCAGCTTACATCTCAGAGTGAAGAAGACATTGATCAGAGCTGTAGTGTCTTGAAATAATGTGTTGTTAATGTGAAAGAGAAATAAACCTTGGATGTTGGAAACTGATGAGATTTCAGGGAATATTTGTTCCTGAAGCATAACTTAGCAAAAATTGACTAACACAGCTGTGTGCAATAAACAAAATCAGAGTCTCAAGTATGTTTATTAATAAAACAACAAAATCAGAAATAATTCATTGGTTCAAGATGGTGGAGTAGAAGGACATGCTGTCACTCTCTCGCGTGAGAGCACCAGAATCACAACTAACTGCTGAACAATCATCGACAGGAAGACACTGGAACTCATCAAAAAAGATACCCCACATCCAAAGACAAAGAAGAAGCCTCAATGGGATGGTAGGAGGGGCGCAATGACAATAAAATCAAATCCCATAACTGCTGGGTGGGTGACTCACAGACTGGAGAACACTTATATCACAGAAGTCCACCCACTGGAGTGAAGGTTCTGAGCCCCATGTCAGGCTTCCCAACCTGGGGGTCCAGCAACGAGAGGAGGAATTCATAGAGAATCAGACTTGGAAGGCTGGCGGGATTTGATTGCAGGACTTCGACAGGACTGGGGGAAACAGAGACTCCACTCTTAGAGGGCACACACAAAGTAGTGTGCGCATCGGGACCCAGGGGAAGGAGCAGTGACCCCATAAGAGACTGAACCAGACCTACCTGCTAGTGTTAGAGGGTCTTCTGCAGAGACAGGGGGTGGCTGTGGCTCACCGTGAGATCAAGGACACTGGCAGCAGAAGTTCTGGGAAGTACTCCTTGGAGTGAGTCCTCCCAGAGTCTGTCATTAGCCCCACCAAAGAGCCCAGGTAGGCTTCAGTGTTGGATCGCCTCAGGCCAAACAACCAACAGGGAGGGAACCCAGCCTCACCCATCAGCAGACAAGCAGATTAAAGTTTTACTGAGCTCTGCCCACCAAAGCAACACCCAACTCTACCCACCACCAGTCCCTTCCATCAGGAAACTTGCACAAGCCTCTTAGATAGCCTTATCCACCAGAGGGCAGACAGCAGAAGCAAGAAGAACTACAATCCTACAGCTGGTGGATCAAAACCCACATCCACAGAAAGATAGACAAGATGAAAATGCAGAGGGCTACGTACCAGATGAAGGAACAAGATAAAACCCCAGAAAAACAACTAAATGAAGTGGAGATAGGCAACCTTTCAGAAAAAGAATTCAGAATAATGATAGTGAAGATGATCCAGGACTTCAGAAAAAGAATGGAGGCAAAGATCGAGAGATGCAAGAAATGTGTAACAAAGATCTAGAAGAATTAAAGAACAAACAACCAGAGATGAACAATACAATAACTGAAATGGAAATTACACTAGAAGGAGTCAATAGCAGAATAACTGAGGCAGAAGAATGGATAAGTGACCTGGAAGACAGAATGGTGGAATTCACTGCTGCGGAACAGAAGAAAGAATAAAGAATGAAAAGAAATGAAGACAGCCTAAGAGACCTCTGGGACAACATTAAACACAACAACATTCGCATTACAGGGGTCCCAGAAGGAGAAGAGAGAGCGAAAGGACCAGAGAAAATATTTGAAGAGATTATAGTCGAAAACTTCCCTAACATGGGAAAGGAAATAGACACCAAGTCCAGGAAGCGCAGAGTTCCATACAGGATAAACCCAAGGAGAAACATGCTGAGACACATAGTAATCAAACTGGCAAAAATTAAAGACAAAGAAAAATTACTGAAAGCAGAAAGGGAAACACGACGAATAACATACAAGGGAACTCCCATAAGGTTAACAGCTGATTTCTCAGCAGAAACTCTAAAAACCAGAAGGGAGTGGCATGATATACTTTAAGTGATGAAAGGGAAGAACCTACAACCAAGATTACTCTACCCGGCAAGAATCTCATTCAGATTCAATGGAGAAATCAAAAGCTTTACAGACAAGCAAAAGCTACTGAGAATTCAGCTCCACCAAACCAGCTCTACAACAAATGCTAAAGGAACTTCTCTAAGTGGGAAACACAAGAGAAGAAAAGGACCTACAAAAACAAACCCAAAACAATTAAGAAAATGGTCATAGGAACATACATATTGAAAATTACCTTAACCATGAATGGATTAAATGCTCCAACCAAAAGACAAAGCCTTGCTAAATGGATACAAAAACAAGACCCATATATATGCTGTCTACAAGAGACCTAATTCAGACCTAGGGACACATTCAGACTGAAA
Organism: Lagenorhynchus albirostris; assembly: GCF_949774975.1. NCBI lineage: Eukaryota > Metazoa > Chordata > Mammalia > Artiodactyla > Delphinidae > Lagenorhynchus > Lagenorhynchus albirostris. The sequence continues at coordinate 41,720,571 of NC_083102.1, forward strand.
GTGGGAGGGATGGAAAAAGATATTCCTTGCAAATGGAAATCAAAAGGAAGCTGGAGTAGCAATACTCATATAAGATAAAATAGACTTTAAAATAAAGAATGTTACAAGAGACAAGGAAGGACACTACATAATGAAAAGGGATCAATCCAAGAAGAAGATATAACAATTATAAATATATATTCACCTAACACAGGAGCACCTCAATACATAAGGTAACTAACAGGTATAAAAGAGGAAATTGACAGTAACACAATAATAGTGGGGACGTTAACACCTCACTTACACCAATGGACAGATCATCCAAAATGTAAATAAATAAGGAAACAGAAGCTTTAAATGACACAACAGACCAGATAGATTTAGTTGATATTTATAGGACATTCCATCCAAAAACAGCAGATTACTCTTTCTTCTCAAGTGCGCATGGAACATTCTCCAGGATAGGTCACATCTTTGGTCACAAATCAAGCCTCAGTAAACTTAAGAAAATTGAAATCATATCAAACATATTTTCTGACCACAACGCTATGAGATTAGAAATGAATTACAGGGAAAACAACATAAAAAACACAAACACATGGAGGCTAAAGAATATGTTACTAAATAACCAAGAGATCACTGAAGAAATCAAAGAGGAAATCAAAACATACCTAGACACAAATGACAATGAAAACACGATGATCCAAAACCTATGGGATGCAGCAAAAGCAGTTCTAAGAGGGAAGTTGATAGCTATACAAGCCTACCTCAAGAAACAGGAAAAATCTCAAATAAACAATCTAACCTTACACGTAAAGGAACTAGAGAAAGAAGAACAAACAAAACCCAAAGTTAGCAGAAGGAAAGAAATCATAAAGATCAGAGCAGAACTAAATGAAATACAAACAAAAAAAAACAATAGCAAAGATCAATAAAACTAAAAGCTGGTTCTTTCAAAAGATAAATTTGATACACCATTAGTCAGACTCACCAAGAAAAAGAGGGAGAGGACTCAAATCAATAAAATTAGAAATGAAAAAGGAGAAGTTACAATGGACACCACAGAAATACAAAGCATCCTAAGAGACTACTACAAGCAACTCTATGCCAATAAAATGGACAACCTGGATGAAATGGACAAATTCTTAGAAAGGTATAACCTTCCAAGACTGAACCAGGAAGAAATAGAAAATATGAACAGACCAATCACAAGGAATGAAATTGCAACTGTGATTAAAAATCTTCCAACAAAAGTCCAGGACCAGATGGCTTCACAGGTGAATTCTATCAAATATTTAGAGAAGAGCTAACACCCATCCTTCTCAAACTCTTCCAAAAAATTGCAGAGGAAGGAACACTCCCAAACACATTCTACGAGGCCACTGTCACCCTGATACTAAAACCAGACAAAGATACTACAAAAAAAGAAAATTACAGACCAATGCCACTGATGAATATAGATGCAAAAATCCTCAACAAAATACTAGCAAACAGAATCCAACAGCACATTAAAAGGATCATACACCATGAACAAGTGGGATTTATCCCAGGGATGCAAGGATTTTTCAATATACGCAAATCAATGTGATACACCATATTAACAAACTGAAGAATAAAAACCATATGATCATCTCAATAGATGCAGAAAAAGCTTTTGACAAAATTCAACACCCATTTATGATCAAAACTCTCCAGAAAGTGGGCATAGAGGGAACCTATATGAACATAATAAAGGCCATATACGACAAACCCACAGCAAACATCATTCTCAATGGTGAAAAACTGAAAGCATTTCCTCTAAGATCAGGAACAAGACAAAGATGTCCACTCTCACTACTTTTATTCAACATAGTTTTGGAAGTCCTAGGCACGGCAATCAGAGAAGAAAAAGAAATAAAAGGAATCCAAATTGGAAAAGAAGAAGTAAAACTGTCACTGTTTGCAGATGACATGATACTATACATAGAGAATCCTAAAGATGCCACCAGAAAACTACTAGAGGTAATCAATTAATCTGGTAAAATTGCAGGATACAAAATTAATGCACAGAAATCTCTGGCATTCCTATACACTAACAATGAAAGATCAGAAAGAGAAATTAAGGAAACACTCCCATTCACCACTGCAACAAAAAGAATAAAATACCTAGGAATAAACCTACTTAAGGAGGTAAAAGACCTGTACTCAGAAAACTATAAGACACTGATGAAAGAAATCAAAGGTGACACAAACAGATGGAGAGATATACCGTGTTCTTGGATTGGAAGAATCAATATTGTGAAAATGTCTATACTACCCAAAGCAATCTACAGATTCAATGCAATCCCTATCAAATTACCAATGGCATTTTTTACAGAACTAATACAAAAAATCTTAAAATTTGTATGGAGACACAAAAGACCCCGAATAGCCAAAGCAGTCTTGAGGCAAAAAAACGGAGCTGGAGGAATCAGACTCTCTGACTTCAGACTATAGTACAAAGCTACAGTAATCAAGACAAAATGGTACTGGCAGAACAACAGAAATATAGATCAATGGAACAGGATAGAAAGCCCAGAGATAAACCGCACAGCACCTGTGGTCAACTAATCTATGACAAAGGTGGCAAGGATATACAATGGAGAAAAGAAAGTCTCTTCAATAAGTGGTGCTTGGAAAACTGGACAGCTACATGTAAAAGAATGAGATTGGAATACTCCCTAACACCACACAGAAAAATAAACTCAAAATTGATTAAAGGCCTAAATGTAAGACCGGACACTATAAAACTCTTACAGGAAAACATAGAAAGAACACTCTTTGACATAAATCACAGCAAGATCTTTTTTGACCCACCTCCTAGAGTAATGGAAATAAAAACAAAAATAAACAAATGGGACCTTATGCAACTTAAAAGCTTTTGCAAAGTCAAGGAAACTACAAACAAGATGAAAAGACAACCCTCAGAATGGGAGAAAATATTTGCAAATGGAGTAACTGACAAAAGATTAATCTCCAAAATATATAAACAGCTCATGCAGCTCAATATTAAAAAAACAAACAACCCAATCCAAAAATGGGCAGAAGACCTAAATACACATTTCTCCAAAGAAGACATACAGATGGCCAAGAAGCATATGAACAGCTGCTCAACATCACTAATTATTACAGAAATGCAAATCACAACTACAATGAGGTATCACCTCACACCAGTTAGAATGGGCATCATGAGAAAATCTACAAACAACAAATGCTAAAGAGGGTGTGGAGAAAAGGGAACCCTCTTGCACTGTTGGCGGGAATGTAAATTGATACAGCCACCATGGAGAACAGTATGGAGGTTCCTTAAAAAACTAAAACTAGAATTACCATATGATCCAGCAATCCCACTACCCAGAGAAAACCATAATTCAAAAAGACACATGCACCCCAATGTTCATTGCAGCACTATTTACAATAACCAGGTTATGGAAGCAACCTAAATGCCCATTGACAGACGAATGGATAAAGATGTGGTACATAATACAATGGAATATTACTCAGCCATAAAAAGGAATGAAATTAGGTCATTTTAGAGGTGTGGATGGATCCAGAGACTGTCATACAGAGTGAAGTAAGTCAGAAGGAGAAAAACAAATATTGTATATTAACATATATATGTGGAACCTAGAAAAATGGTACAGATGAACTGGTTTGCTGGGAAGAAACAGAGACACAGATGTAGAGAACAAACGTAAGGACACCAACGGGGGAAAGCGGTGGGGGGTGATAGTGGTGGTGTGATGAATTGGGCGACTGGGATTGACATGTATACACTGATGTGTATAAAACGGATGACTAATTATACATGCTGTAAAAAAAAGTAAATAAAATAAAATTCAAAAAACAAAAACCACCCCACAAAAATAATTAAGCATTTAACTCGATCCAGAAAGAGAAATATAAGAGAAGCAGGAGGAAGGATGCATAAAGTTTAAAGCAAATTTAATTCATTAAAAAAGTGGAGAAATGATGGTAAGTCCAAAATCCATTCTTTCCACAGGGCTAATTACATTGGCAAGCTCCCCTCAAGCATAATCAAAGCCAGAAAGGAGAGAAAGAGAACCCCCAAAATAAAAAATCCAATATAAAATATCAATAATGAGAAGTGGATTTAAGCAAAAACACAAAAGAAATTGTGAAAACTTTTAAGAAAATATAATTTACACCTCTATGTTGATAAATGTAAAAATCATGATTAAATGAAAATTTTAAAATGAAAACACAAATGGCCAAGTTTGTGTAAAAGAAGTTGACAGTCTACACAGAACAAAAAGCATGGAAAAGGTAAAAGACCTACTGTTAAAGTACTGGATCCAGAGAAATTTATTAGCAAGTCTTTTCATATGTGTTCATCTTTAAGGAACACATAATTTCTACACTATGAAACTTATTAAAAGGGAGGAAAATAAAAGCTTTACAGTTTATTTTACAAAACTAGCATAGGGCTTCCCTGGTGGCGCAGTGGTTGAGAGTCTGCCTACCGATGCAGGGGACACGGGTTCGTGCCCAGGTCTGGGAAGATCCCACATGCCACGGAGCGTCTGGGCCCGTGAGCCATGGTCGCTTAGCCTGCGCGTCCGGAGCCTGTGCTCCTCAACGGGAGAGGCCACAACAGTGAGAGGCCCGCATACTGAAAAAAACACCTCAAAAAACAAAAAAAACTAGTATAATCTTGGTATTAAAACTTTACATATTAGAGCCTTAAAGAGGGACAACTATAGACTAAATGTATAACTATGAATATAATATGTATGAAATATTAGCAAATCAAAACTAGAGTTATAAAATATACTATGTCCAAGTGAGTTTATTCTAGAAGTATAAGAATGATATAATTTCAGGAAATTTATTAATATAATTAACCATATTACTAGAACAAGGAAAATATTAAGGTCAAAATATCAAAAATACTGCTGTCGAAACATTTGGTAAAATCCAAAATCTATTCCAGATTTTTAAAAAACCCTCTTAAGTAGAAAAAACTTAAGAATCCTGAAATTAATATCTTGAAATAAATATCTCCCAAATAAGAAGTATTTCTCTTCAAGTCAAAAAACAAGACAAAGATACCACTGTAACCACTATTATTAGGCATTTTTTGGAATTTAAAGAATAGTAATAAGAAAAATGAAATGAGACGTATAAATATTGAAAAAGAGAAAAAGAATTTTTTTGCAGAAGACATTTGCCTATCTGAAAAAAACTAAGAAAATCAAATACACTATAGAGTAAAATAAGGTACACATGATTCAAAATGTAAAAAATAGTTGGAAAAAAATGTGTACACACACACACACACACACACACACACACATACACAGTCCTGATATATGTAATATCCTGACACAAAGAGGGAAAACTGATTTTTAAAAACTTGTATGTAGCAGAGAATACAATAAATAAAGCTGACAGTCACATGATAAACTGAGAAAAATATCTGAAACCCATCCTAAATATTAATTCCTTTGATAGCTAAAGAACTCTTAGAAATTGTTGGACACTTTCATTCATTCAACAAATATTTATTGAGTGCTTATTCTTTGACAGGCACTGTTGTAGGTGCTTGGGACATAAATGAACAAAAACTCATAAGTCTCTGCCATCAAAGATCTTACCTCTTCATGCAATTTAAAAAAATGCAAATACTAATAAAAAAATGAACAAAACCTTTACCTCCATTAGCATTTAAAGAAATGTGAATACAAAACTTTTATCTTTATTTTTCACTATTTAAGTCAGTAGAGATTTAAAAAATTATTACACTCAACGTTGTCAAGGGTATGGGAAACACATACTCTCACACACTTCTGGAAGGAGAATAAATTGGTAGAAACGTTCTGGAAGGCTATTTGGCAATATTAAGAAGGTTGACTAGCAATTCCGCTTTTAGGAATTTAGACCAAGTAAATAAACAGATAATTGCAAAAACAATTTAACCACAAGGATATTTATTGTAGAGCTATTTGTAAGAGCAAAAAAGTTGGAAACAATCTAAATTTGGCATATACGCACAACATAAGAAATTATATTGTGCTCATTTCGGCAGCACATATACTAAAATATTGGAATGATACAGAGAAGATTAGCATGGCCCTTGCACAAGACAAGGATGACATGCAAATTTGTGAAGCGTTCCATATTTTTCAAAAAATGGGCAGAAGACCTAAATAGATATTTCTCCAAAGAAGACATACAGATGGCCAATAGGCACATGAAAAGATGCTCATCGTTGCTAATTATTAGGGAAATGCAAATCAAAACTACAATGAGGTATCAATTCACACTGGTCAGAATGGCCATCATTAAAACATTTACAAATAAAAAATGCCGGAGGGGGTGTAGAGAAAAGGGAACCCTCTTGCACTGTTGGTGGGAATGTAAATTGGTGCAGCCACTATGGAAAACAGTATGATTTCCTCAAAAAACTAAAGATTGAGTAGCCATATGATTCAGCAATCCCTCTCTTGGGCACATATCCAGACAAAACTCTAATTCAAAAAGACACATTTGGGCTTCCCTGGTGGCGCAGTGGCTTAGAGTCCGCCTGCTGATGCAGCGGACACAGGTTCGTGCCCCGGTCCAGGAAGATCCCACATGCCGCAGAGCGGCTGGGCCCGTGAGCCATGGCTGCTGAGCTTGTGCGTCCGGAGCGTGTGCTCCGCAACGGGAGAGGCCACAACAGTGAGAGGCCCGCATACCGCAAAAAAAAAAAAAGACACATGCACCCTATGTTCATAGCAGCACTATTTACAACAACCAAGACATGGAAACAACCTAAATGTCCATCAACAGATGAATGGATAAAGAAGACGTGGTATATAAATACAATGGAGTATTACGCAGCCATATAAAAGGATGAAATAATGCCATTTGCAACAACATGGATGGACCTAGAGATTATCATACTAAGAGAAGTAAATCAGAAAGACAAATACCATATGACATCACTTGTATGTGGAATCTAAAACATAACACAAATGAAACATATCTATGAAACAGAAACAGACTCACAGATACAGATAACGGACTTCTGGTTGCCAAGGCAGGGTGGGGATGGGGAAGGGAAGGATTGGGAGTTTGGGATTAGCAGATACAAACTCATGTATAGAATGGATAAACCACAAGGTTCTACTGTATAGCACAGGGAACTAGATTCAGTATCCTGTGATAAACCATAATGGAAAAGAATATGATAAAGAATATATATATGTATTACTGAATCACTTTGCTGTACAGCAGAAATTAACACAACATTGTAAATCAACCGCATTTCAATAAAATAAAAAAGAAATTATATTGTAGAAGAATATGTAGTAATACAGAAATACTGTTAAATGAAAACGCACGTTGTGTTATATACTGAATGATTCAATTTTAAATGAAAAGTATATATATGTATGCATACATATATATATATACACACATAACACTTTAAAAAGATGGAATGATAGACATTAAAATATTAATTAAGGTTTTGTCTTAGTGGTACAATTTTAAATGCTTTCAATTTTCTTTCTTGTGATTTAGGTAGTATGGATTTCTTAACTTTAAAAGGAGTACTGTATCTCTTTAAACGTATAGATTAAAGAAATCCATATACCTTAGAGAGTTTATATGTTGTTGGATCCTACTTAATTATTACAAATACATCCCCCACATTTTAAACTAATCCCCCTAACACTGCATTAATTCTCTCAGGCCTGAGCGCTGCCAGGAAAAATAGGATGTGACAGGACTAGGATTAGGGTGAACCAGGTGAAGTGAGTTGTTGAAGTGCAGAGTTGGATCCCATCTTTATTTTTGTTAATTGTGGATGTTTTGCATTAATTCTGGTTTTAAAAAATATTACATTAAAGTATTACTCTTCTTGAGTACTGAGTGTTTTGGCAACACCCCCGCCCCGCCCCCCAATTATGCACCCGAGGTGAGTGCCTCTTTCACCTCACCATATTCCCAGCCCTGCTCCCTGACAGCCCTCTGCACTCTCCACGTGCCACAAACAGCATCTTTACATGTGCTGCTCTGCCTCTTGCCTAGCAGCTGCAGTGCCCTCCTGGAAACCTCGAAGCAAACACTGGTGCTCTGGGTGGAGTGAGGAATGGCAGCAATCCCAGCCATTCATGGAGCACTTCCTTTGGCCTGGCCTCTGTGCAAAGCACTTTACTAGAATTATCTGAATCCTCACATAGCCTGATAGGTTGGGTAGCGGAGAATCCTATGCATCCCCCAATACCATTCTTTCCTCTCAGTAACAGACTTTCCTAATTGCATCTGGGCACATGCCCATCCAGAATACAGATCACATTTCCCAGGCTCTCTTGCAGCCACAAGTGGCCATGTGATTAAGTTTGGGACAAAAGAAAGTAAGAGGGCTGTGCAATTTTGTGGGACATGTCTATAAAGGGGAAGGCCATTCCCTTCTTCTCACTTTGCCTGCTTCTTCTATGGAATATGTGTGTGAGGACTGGAGCTGCAGCATCCATTTTGACCCAGATATTAAAGCCACCATTAAAGATGGTAGAATGACTATGTGGTCATGTGGGATCTCCATACCAGGCCTGGACTGCTGGGTTACATGAGAGAGAAACAGACTTCTATCTCATTAAAACTATTGTTATCTTAGGTTTCACGGTACTGTCAGATCAACCTAACCCTAATTCATTCTGACAGATATTCTGATGAAGTTCCCTTTGTAGATGAGGAAACAATTCAGAGAAGTTGAGCACCTTTTCCAAGTCTGCACAGCTATTTAGTGACAGATCAAAATCTGAAACCAAGATGTCTGACTCCCATGCCCTAGCTCTTAATCCTATGCTATTAAAGTTCCCTGTTCTAGGAAGATTTCCAAACCTGAGCAAAGGGCTTGGAATCCTAGATTTTAGATGCTCATTCTTATGCTTTTCTCCAGATAAATCCTAAACCCTTCTGAGGCTTTAGCAGTTAAAAATGGCTCAGCAGGAGAACAAGAATTCCTTGTAAATGTCTTTCAGTTACTGCCCATACCTTGCTCTGTCCTCAGACCACTGAGTGACAACATCACTGTTTATTTGCACGGGTCCTTAAGGATCAGCCATTGTTGTTTCTCAGGACAAACGTTACTCTGCTCTTCCTACAATGAGTGGTGGGGCTAGGGATGGGGAAGGGCTGCATCTCGGCAGACACTTCAGAAATCCCACCACCTTAAGACAGTCTAATGGAAACCCAGTCCCAGCCTTGGAACAATGTGTAGCCCTGTGGCATTTTGACATTGGGTGTCTCTGCACTGTCGAAGTAACACAGCATGTTGCCATGCGTTTATCCCCTTGGGTCAGGTCAATGCTAAAGTAAGTTCATCGCCTCTGCTTCTTCAATAACTGATGTCTGATGCATCAGTTGAATGCATTTCAGGCTTATAAGCGGTTCCCTGGATCTGCAGGCAAAAAGCTTTCACCATCTCTCCCCTCCCCCCACTAGTGACCAGTATCTCAGCATTAATGCATCTGATGGCACTGAGCCTCTGTGGCCTGAGCAAGGACAGTCGCCAAGCAGGGGTTGAAATCACATTTTTATATACATTATTACTTTCCCACAGCTTGGTTTCTTGCAGGCTTTTGATCTATTAGGTCACACCATTTAGTCTGGACAGAATCCTTGAATTACTTTATTTTTTCTTCCAGGACTCTTGTACTCATTAATCAAAATATTCATCTGTAGTGTTAATATAGCAGGTCTAAAAGTGTAACATTGCTTAGTGTGGAAGACAATATACATTCTCAACTGTAGATTTTGTGATTCTTTTGTGAATAATAATCATTGTTATTTTAGGAAAACCCTGAGTTTATCCAATTCTTGTTAGAATTTCCCTACCATAAAATGGAAGTGTGAAATCCAAACCTTCTTGTGAAGTAAACTCATACTATCATTTACACATGTCCAGTCATGGCATTAATAAAAGCAGATTGTCTTGGATAAAACACATGGTTAGCCCTTAAAATAGATGTGAAAATAAGATTATAAATAATTGCTCTTCTTTACTGTGACTATTGGGTTGTATTTAGTGCCAAACTTTTTTTGACAGCTTCTAACGAGTAAGTGTATTATAATTGTTATCCAAGTACAAGCTGCCACTTCTGTGTCATGGCATTCCTCTTCCACAAACTGATGAAAGAAATGAAGCCATGAGGAATCTAAGTAGAACCAGAGGGATTTGTTAGGACAGACATTCTGATTCCTTCATTCTGCTTCTCACTTATTGTCAGACAACAAGTGAGTAAAGACCCACTAAAAAAATCAAAAGATCCATTCATCTTTTGACAAATAAAATAGCAGTTATCAGCACAATAGCTTAGTTTTGCAAGAGCTGCCCTAAATGTACTACTAACTGGTAAACTCTAAATTCCCTTGTGTATATTCCAAGAGTGAGGGACAGGAGGACGACGAAGAGAGTGAGGCCAAGCTACCTCCACTGTAACTGAGGAGGGGCTCAAGGACAGCAGGAGGGAAAGTTAATATCATCTCTTCCTGGACCAGCTGGGGTGCTTGTGTATTACACAGAATTTCCCAGAATTCCTTTCCCTGTGTGGTTCTGAGTTAGGATGGGCCACAAGAGACATCTGTGGCAATGACACTGCAGCCATACATTCCAAAGGCAGCTTGTGTCTCCCTTGCTGATGATCCGCTGGTTCACCTTGTCAGAGAAGTTCAGCTGCCAAGACAGAGGCTCCAGCTCCCATGGAATCTCCCTCTTCAGCTTCTCTGAGCCCTGGGCCATGAGCATGTGCAGTTTTGAGGGGAGGGGCACTGTCTTCTGCAGATCACCTGTGTCTACCAAGATTACAGGTGTGAGAGACAGACATGGGTCACCAGTTCTCCCTGTGGTTTCCAGCTTGTCCTCTTTCTCCTCTACTTCACAATCAGCCTTTCTCTCCCACTGCTGGCCCTGTGGCTCAACAGCAACGTCAGGCCCATCCACTCCATATACAAAGGCAAGCTCCATCTGGAGATTCCTTCACCAACCCCCACCAATAGGGTGAGATTTAATCCTGTGCTGCCCAGTATAGTAGCCACTAGCCATTGTATGACTATTAACATTAAAACTGATTAAATTATATACAATGAAAACTTCAGTTCCTCAGCTGTGCTTCTGCCATATTTCACATGCATGCCTAGTGTCTATGTTATAAAACAGTGCAGATACAGAACATTTCCATCACCATTGGAAGTTCTATTGAACAGTACTGGTATAATTCTTTTCATAAATTCCTTATTTCATATCACTCTTAGGGATTCTTTTTCTCTGATCAAACCCTAACAGATACACCAGCATTTGGTAAAGACTGGTCTAGTCAGTGATTTTCAATTTTTTGTTTTCTTGAGCACCTATGATTGATAATGTTCACATGTGTGACAAATTTCCATGGCCCAACTCATATTTTGACAAAATTTCTAAAGAGGATTCCAAGAAAGAAAAGCAAATAGGTGAAATAGATGCAGCATTAATTAAAATTCCCTTAAGACACTGATGAAAGAAATTGAAGATGACACAAACAGATGGAAAGATACTGTGTTCATTGATTAGAAGAATTAATATGGTTAAAATAACTATTCTATCCAAGGCAATCTACAGATTCAATGCAATCCCCATCAAAATACCAATGGCATTTTTCACAGAACTAGAACAAATAATTTTAAAATTTGTATGGAAATACAAAAGACCCCAAATAGCCAAAAAAATCTTGAGAAAGAAGAGTTTGAGGTATCATGCTCTGTGACTTCCGACTATATTACAAAGCTACAGTAATCAAAATAGTAGGGTACTGGCACAAAACCAGACACATAGATCAATGGAACAGAATAGAGAGCCCAGAAATGAACCCATGCATTTGTGGTCAATTAATTTATGACCAAGGAGGAAAGAATATACAGTGGAGGAAAGACAGTCTTTCAATAAGTGGTGCTGGGAAAACTGGGTATCTATATGTTAAAGAATGAAATTAGGACAATTTCTAACACCACATACACACACAAAAAAAACCTCCAAATGGATTAAAGACCTAAATGTAAGACTGGAAACATAAAACTCCTAGAAGAAAACATAGACAAAACACTCTGACATAAATCATAGCAATATTTTTTTTGGATCTGTCTCCTAAAGCAAAGGAAACAAAACCAAAAATAAACAAATAGGACCTAATTAAACTTAAAAGCTTTTGCACAGCAAAGGAACCATTAACAAAACAAAAAGACAACCTAATGAATGGAAAAAATATTTGTAAATGATATGACCGATAAAGGGTTAATATCCAAAATATATAAACAGCTCATGCAACTCAACATCAAAAGAACAATCAATCTTATTTAAAAAGTGGGCAGAAGACCTGAATAGACATTTTTCCAAAGAAGACATACAGATGGCCACAGGCACATGAAAAGATGCTTAACAGTGTTAATCATCAGAGAAATGCAAATCAAAACCACAGTGAGATGTCACCTCACACCAGTCAGAATGGCTATACACAAAAAGACCACCAATAACAAATGTTGGTGAGGATGTGGAGAAAAGGGAACCCTTGTACACTGTTCGTGGAAATGCAAATTGGTGCAGCAACTGTGGAAAACAGTATGAGGGTTCCTCAAAAAACTAAAAATAAAACTACAATATGATCCAGCAATTCTACTCCTGGGTATATATCCAAAGAAAATGAAAACATTAATTTGAAAAGATACATGTATCCCAATGTTCATAGCAGCATTATTTACAATAGGCAAGATATGGAAGCAACCTAAATGTCCCTAAACAGATGAATGGATAAAGAAGATGTGGTGTATATATATATAATATATATATATATTATATATATATATACACACACACATACACACACACACACACACACAATGGAATACTACTCAGCCATAAACAAGAATAAAATTTTGCCATTTGCAACAACATGGATGGACATGGAGGTTATTATGCTACATGAAGTAAGTCAGACAGAGATAGATAAATACTGTATGACATCACTTATATGTGGAATCTAAAAAATAAAACAAACTAGTGAATATAACAAAAAAGAAGCAGATGCACAGAAAGCGAGAACAAACTAGTAGTTACCAGTGGAGAGCGGGAAGGGGGAAGGGGCAAGATAGGGATAGGGGAGTAAGAGGTACAAACTACTATGTATAAAATAAATAAACTACAAGGATATACTGTACAGCACAGGGAACATGGCCAATATTTTATAGTAACTATAAATGGAGTATAACCTTTAAAAATTGTGAATCACTGTGTTGCACACCTGAACCTATATAATACTGTACATTAACTATACCGCAATAAAAAGTTCTTAAAAAAATACCAAAATGTAAATGAAAAGAACATTTCATTGATTTGAAATCTTTCTTCTTTTTAAAATTTAGGCATTTACAATTACAAAATTTACCTCTAAGCACTGATTTCACTGCATTACGTAAATTTTGGTATGTGGTACTTTCATTTTGAATCATTGCGTAATATTTTCTGATTTCCCTTGTGCTTTCTTATTTGACCCATTGGTTATTTAGGAGTGTGTTGGTTAACTTCCATATGTTTGTGAATTCCCCAATTCCTTCTAGTCATTCCACTGTGGTCAGAGAACATATGTACAATCCAATCATTTAAAATTTACTAATACTTGCTTTATGGCCTGATATATGATCTATCTTGGATAATGTTCCATCTGTATTTGAGAAGAATGTGTATTCTGTTGTTGTTGGGTGGAGAGTTCTACAGATGTCTATCAAGCCTAATTTGTTTATAATGTTCAAGTCTTCTATATGCATCTTGATCTTCTGTGTAGTTGTTTCATCCTTTACTGAAAGTGGGATATTGACGCCTCCAACTATTATTGTTGAACTATCTCTTCTTCAGTTTTGACAGTTTTTACTTCATGTATCTTGGGGCTCTGTTATTAGGTGCATAGATGTCTATAACTCTTACATCTTCTTGATAGATTTTTTCTTTTATCCTTGTGAAATGTCCATCTTTGTCTCTAGAAACAATATTTGTATTAAAGTCCATTTTGTTTGATATTAGTATAACGACTCCAGATTTCTCTGGTTAGTGTTTACATGGTACAATTTTTCCATTGTTTTACTTTCAAGCTATTTGTGTCTCTAAATGTAAAGTGTCTTTTTTGCAGTTTTTTTAAATCCATTCTGCCAATATCTGCCTTTTAATTGGATGGTTTAATCTATTTATATTTAATATAATTACTGTTAAGGTAAGATTTGTATGTTATTTTGTTATTTGTTTTCCATATGCCATATATATAATATAAAATATATATATATAAAAAATATTTTGACACTCTATTCCTTCATCATTACTTTCTTTTGTGTTAAATAGGTATTTTCTTTTTTTTTTTTCAGCACGTGGGCCTCCCACTGCTGTGGCCTCTCCTGTTGCGGAGCACAGGCTCCGGACGTGCAGGCTCAGCGGCCATGGCTCACGGGCCCAGCTGCTCCACGGCATGTGGGATCTTCCTGGACCGGGACATGAACCCATGTCCCCTGCATCGGCAAGTGGACTCTCAACCACTGCACCACCAGGGAAGCCCCTAAATAGGTATTTTCTAGTGTACCATTTTAATAGCAAAAATACAATTTTTTAGTTATTTTCTTAGAGGTTGTCTTGAAGATTACAATTAACTTCCTATAACAACTTAGTTCAGATTAATATCAACTTAATTTCAACAGTATATAAAACTTTGCTCCTATATAGTTACATTCTCTCCTCCCACTTCATGCTGTAATTGTCATGCAATTACATCTTTATACATTGTATGCCCATTAATATAGATCTACAATTACTGCTTTGTGCAGTCTTCTTTTAAGTCAGATAGGAGGAAAAAAGTGTTATAATAAACAAAAAATTTGTATTGTCTTTTATATTTACTAATGTAATAACTTTTACAGGTGTTCTTTATTTCTTCATATGGAAGAGTTTTTTACTATCCTTTTCATTTTGGCCTAACATTCCCTTTAGTATCTCTTGTAGAGCAGATTTTCCAGTAGCCAGTTCTTTCAGTCTTTGTTTATATGAAAATGTTTTAATGTCCTCCTTTCATTTGAAGGATAGTTTTGCTAAATATAGACTTCTTGGTTGACGTCTTTTTTCTTTCAGCATTTTGCGTATATTTTCCCACTGACTTTGGCCCCCATTGTTTTTGATGAGAAATTAGCTGTTAATCTCATTGAGGATCATTTGTACATGATGTCACCTCTCTCTTGTTGCTTTCAAGATATTCTCTTTGTCTTTCGATTTCAGTAGTTTGATTATGATGTGTCTAAGTGTGGATCTTTGAGTTTACCCTACTTGGAGTTCACTGAGCTTTGGATGTGTAGATTAATGTTTTTCATTACATTTGCAATGTTTTTTGCCATTATTTCTTAAAATATTCTTTCTTCCCCTTTCTCTATCATTTTTTCTCTGGAACTCCCTTTATGCATACGTTGATTCAGTTGATACTATCTCACAGGTCTCTAAGGCTCTGTTACCTTTTCTTCATTCTTTTTTCTTTCTGTTCTGCAGACTGCATAATCTAAGTTGACCTATCTCCAAATTCACTGATTCTCTCTTCTGCCTGCCCAGATCTGCTTTTAAGACCCTCTAGTTAAAATTTCAATTCAGTTATTATACTTTTAAACTCCATAATTTCTATTTTTTATATACATAATTTTTTTTTAATATTCTTCATTGGTGAGCCATTGTCCTCCTATCTTCCTTGAATTCTTTAGACGTATTTTCCTTTACTTCCTTGAACTGGCTTAAATTTTTTATTTAGTAAATCCAACACCTGAGCAGTTTCTATTGGTTGCTTTTTTTCCACGCTTTCTTGTTTCTTTCCATGTCTCATAATTTTTTGTTGTTGAAAACTGGACATTTAAATAATATAATGTGGCAACTCTGAAAATCAGACTCACCTTGCTCCTCAGCGTTTATAGTTATCACTGTTTTTTGTTGTTATTGCTATTTGTTTAGTGATTTTTCTGAACTAATTCAGTAAAGTTTTTATTCTTTGCTATATGTGGCCACTGAAGTCTCTGCTCACTTAGCTTAGTGATTAGCTAACTGCTGGACAAAGATTTCCTTAGTTACCTGGAAACAATGTCTCTGAATCTTTGCCAAAGATTTGTGCATGTTGGGGCACACCTTTAACTCTCAGGCATGTTACAACTCTCCCTTACCTTTCACTTTCTGCTTGTGCAAAGCCTCAAGGTCAGCCAGAGGTGACAGCTTAGCATGCTCACAAACTTGGGCATATGCACAGCCTTATACACTTGTGTGACCTTATGGATTCCCTTGAATATGTTGAAGATTTTCAGATCCCCTAAACCATCTAATTTCCCGTATTTTCTTCTGAGGCTTTTCATTAGTTGATTGTTTGCCCGAACTATTTCCCCTGCCTCAGGCAGTAATCAAGAATCACCCCAGTAATTACTTTCAACAAATGCCCACTGGGGAAAAATTTTCTGGTCAAGGGGAAGAGAAGGGGTCTTTTTATACTAGGTGAACTCCAAGTCAGATCAAATCAAGACAATCTTGCAAGGGTTGGGGTGGTTCTTTCAGGAAATCACCAGACTGGTCAAAGAATGACAATTCTTAGGGAATGATGCTTTGAAAGAGCTCCAGCCTCCTTCTGGTGGCTGCCAGGCTGCTGGTTTTCACTGTAATTGTGGATTGTTATTTTTCAAGGATCCTGCCAAGCAGGGAGAGAGGGGAACAGAACAAGCTAAAATGCCACAGAACTTGCTTATTCAGCTGTTTTTCTTGAATAAATACTCCCCTGGTTACTGCAAACCTTTGGTTAATTTCCAGAGGTCTGAAAAAGTGGGTTCTGACAAATTTTTACCAGTTTTTCATTGCTTTCATGGAAGGGAGAAGTTTTGGAGGTCCTTACTCTGCCATTTTCACTGACATCACTCTGAGAAAGAAGCTTTGCAGGAGCTCTGTCCCTTTTTGCCCTCTGTGGTTACTGCCAGGGGGCAGAAAAGGGACAGAGTTGCTGGTTTTCAAGCCTACCATAGATCTGGGGAGAGGTGGGTAGAAATAAGGCAAGTTAAGACACTGCAAAGCTCATTGTTCTTACTGAGGCTCAGGCATTTTTCTTGAATAAAAACTCCCTAAATTGCTATGAGTTTTTGGTTCATTTCCAAAGTTCTGAAAAAGCTGACTCTGACCATTTTTGCTAGTTTTCTCATTGCTTTGATGGAAGAAAGAATTTTCAGAGGTTCTAACTCCATCAATTTCTTAGACATCACCCAAGGATTAAGTTTTATACAGATAACTGTAAATTATATTCCCCCCCGAAAAAAAGAAAAAGATAAAAAGAAAAGAAAATCACTAAACCACCGATTTAGGTGTTGCAACCTTAGTTACCTTAGTGAAATAAGGGATATTAATTATGACACACAGCTGTGTCACCACATGAACATAGAGGAATGCAAATTTAAATGTTTCCTTAATTATTTGAATTTCATGAAGGCTACTTGCTTAGGATCAATGTAGATGGCTCTTGAAAAAATATTAAAGACACTTAGACAAACAAAGAGGGATAGTCCTCTCTTTGGACAGAGATGGGCACCACACACAAGCTGTCATCAGGCCCTCTCCAACATTCACTCTTTCTATCAGGCACTGGGACCAGTCAAAGCTTTGTGTGTGGAGGGGAGTAGAGAAGATGCTGTTCTTCAGCCTTCAGTGTTTCTCCTTCTGTGTGCCATCTCCTCCATGCCAGCTGCTCCATACAAAGGAGGGCAGGGCAATACCCACAAGAAGAGGCCTGAAGTGACCACTACCATGTTCTGTGCAATAGCACAAGAGCTTCTGCAGGTGGGAGAGAGAGAGAGAGGCATAGTTGTTGTTTACTTTTCCTTAGGTCTGGTTGTTTTCATTTGAAAATTCTGGTTTTGTTAAGTGGGTTTTTAAAAAATTAACACTAGCAATAAAAACTATCTGCTTCCCTCTCCAACTTTAGTAAAAAAAAGGGGGCTGGGGGGTGTGGGGGAGAAGAAGTTTTACCTTGCTTTCCAAAATAGAGTTTTTATGTAATAATCCATGGAAAATTTCATTATAAAGGTTTATTTCAAACTAAACAGAAGTAGTGGTGACTTTTAGAATTAGCTTCTCTAAATCAGCCTTTATTTAAACAATTTAGATGAACACAAGTGTTATGGGATGAACTGTGTTCCCCTCACACCCCCCACCAAATTCATAAGTTAAGATCCTGATCCTTACTGCCTCAGAATGTGACTGTATTTGGACATAGGGCCTTTGACGAGGTCATTAAGGTAAAATGAGTTCGTTTGCCTGGGTCCTAATCCAATATGACTGCTGTCCTTGTAGGATTGTAGGAAGATGAGATTAGAACACACACATGCACCTGCACAGAGGAAAGAACAGGTAAGGACACAGCGAGATGGCGGCCATCTGCATGCCAAGGAGAGAGGCCTCAAAAGAAACCCAACCTGCTAACTTCTGATCTTGGACTTGATATTGGACTTCCGGCCTCCGGAAGAGTGAGAAATAAATGTATGTTCTTTAAGTCCTCCAGTTTGTGGTATTTTGGTATGGTAGCCCAAGAAAACAGATTTATAAAACACGAAGATTTAATCTGGTGTTAAAGCTGGGAACCAAAAGGTTCAGTCCTGGGAAACAATCATTTGCTTATTCCAAATCAATGTTCTCTTAAATAACAGGAAGCTCAGAATTAACTTCCAAGCAGTGTGATTAAATATAGTATTATGTCCAACAAAAAAACTCCTCTAACCATATTACAACAAAGAATTGCTAGGACTGCTGTATGATCACCAGTTTGATTTTGCAGCTCACTGTTCTGGCACATGCAGAGAAGTGCAGAGATCACCCTGGACTTCCTAGATAACATACTCTGGGTGAATGTCAAGATTATTTTTATGATTGGATGTCATCTGTTGTAAAGGTTCATGTTCTTAGTTACAAAACAACCAGAATCCACTCTGACTAGTTTAAGCAGGAGAAGGACTTTTTGAAGGACGTGAAGGAACTCACAGAATTGGGCGGATGGCTGGAGAAAGGGGCTGGAAGCTCAGTGCCTAGCACCAATGCCCAAACCCTGCAGAAAAAAATGGCCTGATATGGAAATCATTGTCTCTGCTGCTGCCAAGCACGAAGCACCAGAGATTTACCTTTACTGCACCAGCTTATTCCAGCTGTTTTAAAGCCATTTCTGCAACAGGATCTTCTGTATGGAAGTCTTGCCCTGATACCCCTGATTAGTGGACACCCAGGTCACATGCTGTGTTCTAGCTGCAACGGAGGCAAGTAACTTATACTCTGGGAGACATAGGTATTTCAGTTAATAAAGGGAGGTCATTTCAAAGTTGATGGGCAGGCAAGAATATGACAAATGTCCACTATAGCCCTTAAGTTATTTATGACCTATGCTGTGCTTTCTTTAACATCTAAGCTTCTAAAATGACAAAAGATCATGTCAGATAAATAAAAGTGTGATGATGAGAAAGACAAACAAGTCAAATATTTTCAATCAAATTTTCACCAGAGCATTCAATAACATTTCCTACAATCAATACAGGTTGAATATTCTCAGAATATTTAATAAGTGCTTGTTAATAAGTGAATAAATGCTGTCAAAGTGGTCTTTTCCCTTAGTGAGAACACCAAAAACTATTAGAATCTAAGTTATTGGGTTGTAGTTCTAGCTCCTCATTTTCACACCCTCTAATGTTGTCGTTCTTCTCATTCAAGAACATAGTTTACCTGTTGCTATGGTAACTTTGTTTTCCAACAGGAAAACTGGGACACATGAATTTTTTCGGTATTTGTTTTGGGGCACAAGAAGCAAGCTCACAGATGCTGCTTAAATATTAAAATGGACATTTTGATGGTTGGTGGGAACAAAAGAACAGAATATTTCAAGTTAGGACTGTTCCAGAAAAGTATGATGCGGTCACGGTACAAACTCATGGTAAAATGGGTACAGCATTTGCTTCAGGGAGAAGTTTTATAGGCATTAGTTAATTCAGTCATGCATTCATTTTTTTTATCTTAATACACATTTCTTGAGCACTTACTGTGTGTCAGACACTGATCTGGGACTTCATGTTATGTTCCACAAAGACCTTGCAGTTCAATAGCATGAGACAGATAGGTAAGCAAAACAATACAGTAAGAGTTTGAGATTCTAGGACAGAAATCTACAAGTCTGATTAACACACACTGCACTATAATTACACAACAAAATGTGAATATAACTCCTCCCTTGTTAAACACAAAGTAACTACAAAAAAATCATATATTAGTGTCTCATTCCCAGTGCATAGGAAATCTCCACTGAGAGTGTTTTGAAGTCAGTTACATCTGCTTTTCTGTTTAAAGACTTTGTTAGTTTCACTTTGAAGCAGTAAAACATCACTACACATCCAGAGCCCACTAGATAGATTTCAGTAAATACAAAGGCAAGTATCAAGATTACATTAGCTCATGTACAGAACAGACTTCTAATGAAAATCAGTCCTTTCCCCATTCTCTCTTAGTCAGCTAATCAAAAGAAAACTTAAACACTAAAATCTTCTGTGAAATCTCTAAGAAAGACCTCTCTCCAGTGTTCCACTTGAATTTCATTCATCTCTCTATGGGAGCAGGCATCACCTTATTTGATGGTATAGTATTTATTTTTGTCTGCCTCCCACCCTGCACTATGCATTCTTTTCTATCCTTGGCATCTAGGGCCTGGAAGATGAGCAATCATCTTGGAAAGAATGTATAGATAATGGAATAGGTGAGTGCATCCCCTTATCAACCAGCAAAGCATGGAGAGCAGTTTTCTAGTTGGGACTACGTGTTTAGGAGTTAGACAGGCAGCCTTGGGTTGGAACCTGTCTCTGCTAGTTATTGGTTCTATGAACTTGAGCAAATCATGTAATCTTTCTTGACCTCAGTAGTTTCATCTGTAAGATGGGAATAATTAATAAACCATGACTCACAGGTTTGTTGTGAGAATGAAGTGGGAAAATGCTGTAGAAGACTGAGCACACACTCTGCACCATGATGCCAAACCCATGGCTGATGCTCAGTAAGTGGTGGAAAGAGTCATCATGACTGATATTCCAGTGGACGATGGTGTGCTTTATTGCAGCTGGCACCCTCATGTTTAGGGACACTGCACTTTCTGGGTAGAACAAATTGTACAGTTGGCCCTTGGCTGCTATTTGCCTTTGTTTCATATCCCTTCAAAACACAGAATCAGCACCTCTGCCTGTTCCAAACCCCAGTGCATTTTTGAACCTTTGAGAACACAGCTTATTATTATTATTGTTGTTGTTGTTGTTATTTACTGCTGTAGCTCAAATTTTTCTTTCTCTGCCCCCCACTGCCCTGGAAGAGTGTTTGATAAGAAAATGCCCCCAGCTTAATTTGAAAGACCGGCCTCTTAATTCATCATGAAATATAGAAATCTGATAAGCTGGCCTCATTATATTAAGAGCCCAATATCACTGCACTGCGAAGTTTGGGGAGTAGAGGAAGTGTGGGCAGACTGGGTGGGTGGTGGGAAATGGCAAACTATGCTCCCACCCCCACTCCAAACACAAACACACATGCAGTCTTAAAATAGCCAGAAATGTTTTTTCTTTTTCTCATCAGCTGGATGCTCATTATGAAATTGGACCACGTGGAAAAACACAAAGCCCTTCCCACTTGTCCAGCTTGGTAACATTAAATTGGGAAGAAGCCTGTGATGGGGGTGGGGTGGCTTCATAATATAGTAAGTGGAACCTTTTAGCTTCAGTAAGTGAGTCTGACTCAGGAATGCAGGCGATTGTATCTCCAAAAAAATCAATATTAAGATGCACAATTGCTCCCCTGGTATCGAAAGAATTAGTTGATCTACATGCTAAATGACAAGCCTCTTGATAACAGGGATTATGCGACCTGCCTTTTCAGCCAGGGCTGCTGGGGACTGTCCCTTAGGTCCCTGAGGCAGAGATAATCTAATTAGAACAACAAAGACCAGATCCATTTGAGGAGAAGGCAAAGTGGGGTGGGCAGGGGGTCTCGAGGGACGGTGGGTGTGTGGGATCCTGTTGAGTCTTGTGTTGGCAGGGAGGGGCTCCCTCAGAACAAAAGCATCTAGGTGGAAAGTTGCTGGGGAGCAAGGCCTGGAGGGGAGAGGATGCCTGCAGAAAGGGTGGACAGAGGTCACTTCTAAAACATGACTTAATCTCCACTTTGGCTCCACAAACACTGCCACGCTGGCTCCCAGACTCTGGCCAGACTTGACGGAACTAGTGAGCGAGTCTCCAGACATTCAGACACTCAAGAGGCCCTCCAGCCAGTCACAGGAGAGAAGGAAGGGCCTGGGAAACGCACGTGGGGCTGTCTGACCCAGATCCTCTGGCTCCTCTGTGAATCCCCACCATGCCCGAAGACGGAAGGTTCCAAGGAGCAGACCCTGGTGCAATGTCCACTTGTCCATGGCAGAAGAGAAAAGCAAGGCCGTGTGTTGCATTTTTCAGGAAATTAAACTTCTGTCATTTAAAGGACTGTCCTCTCTTCTTATATTATGTACCTCTCATGTTCTTGGTGGTACTTTTTTTGGTGGTAAAGATTCCCTTTAAAAATCTATGAAACTTTTTTTTTTTTTTTTTTTTTGCGGTACGCAGGCCTCTCACTGTTGTGGCCTCTCCCGTCGTGGAGTACAGGCTCCGGACACGCAGGTTCAGCGGCCATGGCTCACGGACCCAGCCGCTCCGTGGCATGTGAGATCTTCCCGGACCTGGGCACGAACCCGTGTCCCCTGCATCGGCAGGAGGACTCTCAACCACTGCGCCACCAGGGAAGCCCTGAAACTGTCTTTTTAAACAGACTTCTCAGCAAATGTTTTAAAAATTTTATCCTCATGGGTTCCTTTTTTTCTTATGGAAATAAAAAAATTGGCCCAAATAAGCTTTGTTCTTAGTTCTTATACCCTCCATAACTTCTTGCTTCCAAGGTAAAAGGTGTTTTCAGTACATGGAATTCTAAGGCAGTGAGACATTCATTAGGCTGATAGTTTTCCCACTGTTAAAAGAAGGGCTTTAATGTAATCAGGTCACTCAGAACCTCAGTGTGTATGTACCATGCTGTGGACTAAAGCAGAGGAGCTCTGACTCTGGGGCAGGGGGAGCTCAGAACCTTGTCTTCCAGGCCTCTTCTTTAGATGCCCTGCCCCCATCACCCTGGCAGAGCCTGGGTCCTTCATGTGTCTCTGGGCTGTGGGTGTTGGGTGTGCTCAGTTCTGGCCCAGTCAGAGAGGACCTGCTTTCCTCTCTCTGGCTGTTCACTGTGTGGGGAGGTTGAACTGGCCCATCACTTAAAATAAGGTTTCAAACCCTAAAAAGCTGAGTGTACGTGAGGCAAACCATCCCAAACCCAGGACAGTGGACGGGTGATTTACCATGATTTGAGAGGACCTTCTTACTCATCTAGGGGAGCATAGGTGGTGTCCATGGAAGCAGCTCAAAGGTTCTCTTGACATTGTCACTCAAAGTGGGAAATGCAGGAATGTTGCTGCGGAAAGGGGGTGGATGATGGGGAGGAAAGGGCTTCCATTATCTACGAACCATTTCTACTGGCAAACAAACACTACCAGTCCTACTCAAAAAGAAAGTAGTGAAAGACATGAGGCCTTAATAATGGTAAAAGAGCCTGAATAATGGTAAAAGAGCCTTATTCTTCCTGCTCCTACCCTCTAACATAAATTTCTGAGTTTTTTAGAGATGGCCACTGTCTAAACAATACATTAATTTACCAATATCTTTATGCAAAATAATATTAGTGATAATGGTTGTATTTTCTTTCTTTTTGGTAAGAAAAAATATACAGGTTTTTGCTAAGGGGAAGAGTTGACAAACATTTTCGGATGAAGAGCTACAGCAAAAAATCTTTAGGGGTATTATCTATATCTGACTTCCTTGTTAAGTTCTGAGAACCGAATCCTAGAATAAATGACAGTTAACATCTGCTTAGCTTGAGCTAAAACTGTACTTGGAAGGCTTAACAGTCTCTCTCCTTGACTTACTGAAGTGCCAAGAATTTATATCAAATGAATTTGCTTAGGCAAATTACACTTACGTTTGGTTTTTAGAAAATTCTGCTTTTGTCACACCTCACCATTATTGAGTTTAGAAGGAGGTCATGGCTGAATGAACAAGAATGGAGGAGGTGAAGGAGAGGGGATCTCCGAGTCTCACTTCTCTTCTGTCATAAAATATACATGTATATTTTAAAAATTAAAGTTAAATTGGCTATTCACATTGAATTCTAATGTCAATTATTGAAACTTACTGCATCTCCACTATTCTTGGGGGTAATAAGTAACCTTTCCTAATTGGGGAGAAAAGACGTGCAGGAAGGAAATAACACAGGCACAGAGCCAAGCAACTTAAATGTTAAGTGGCATGGTCCTTTACAACTCCATTGATATCTGTGTGGGCTGCAGTGGTCAGGAAGGCTCTGTAGAGAAATAGGCCTTGTGAGAGAATCATGGAGTGTATCGAGGGCAGGAAAACACAAAAGAAGAAAGTTCCGAAGAAGAGTTAAGAGAGACACAGACGTGGTTCAGTGGGAAGGCTGAGTCAGTTTCTAACCCCAGCAGGGCTCTTGCTTGAGAGATAGGAAAAATGAAGTTAAATGAGTAAGATGAGGCCAGATTATGGTAGGCCTTCCTCTCCAAGACAGTGGCTGTTGGCACTTCTCCACTCCTTTGTCCAAAAAAGTCACCACTTATCACTCATGGCTCTCTGTCCTTCTCTGTACAGCTCCCCAGGTAGCCACGGACAAATAATCAGCTTTGGCTTTCAAGATGAGATCTATGTTCTATTCCCATCCCAGGCCAACTTCTTTAGACTTGATGTATAGGAAATGGGGAGCTGCTGAGTGAGGAAGAGTTGAATAAAGAAGACATGAGTCCCCAAACTTCCCAGTTTCCACTGGTGTCAGCCTTTCCTCACCCAACTATGTTTTGAAGTGGAGTTAAGCATCATGGGAAGAACACTGGACTAGAAATCCTAGGACTTACATTTGAGGTACAGTTCAGCCACTAACTTGCCCAATCTGCGCCTCATTTTCCTCATCTGTAAAATGAAAAGACTGAAATAGGTTGATGGGTAAGGTCTGTTTTGACACTGAAATTTTTTTTTTTTTTTTTTTTTTTTTTTTGCGGTACGCGGGCCTCTCACTGTTGTGGCCTCTCCCGTTGCGGAGCACAGGCTCTGGACACGCAGGCTCAGCGGCCATGGCCCACGGACCCAGCTGCTCCGCGGCATGTGGGATCTTCCTCGACCGGGGCACGAACCCGTGTCCCCTGCATCGGCAAGCAGACTCTCAACCACCGTGCCACCAGGGAAGCCCATGACACTGACTTTTTAGAACACTACAAATGCTAACAGGAAAGCAGCCAGGCTGAGCCTTGCTCAACGGCCTCCTCTGGGGAGGAGCTGGAGGGCGATACAAGCCAGGCCAGCCCTGGCAGGGAAGAGGAAGCTGAGGTTCTGGCTAACCCACACCCTAAATTAACAGCTCCTGGATAACTGAGGGTCAGAGTCATTAGATGCTGTTTGTGTTAGATGATCCATATGGTACAGAATGTGGTTTAGGCGCCTTGAGGTCTCTTGGTAGGAAGTTGATGAAAGGCCTCATCTGGAAACAGCTTTCTCTAAGGATCAAGGCTAGTGGAAAAAGTTTGTATATCATTGTTTCCTTCCCTCTGGATCACCATAGCCATGTCTTCAGCTTCGCGTGGACAGTTTGGCAGATGTCCCCACTCAAGGGGACTTCGCAACAAAGCAGCCTTTCTCGCTGATATGATGTCTCCTGCTTCCCTGTTTGCCAGCTTCTTTGGCCTCTGAGGGATGCATTCTGGAGACATGAGTTGTGGCAGGATGAAGTCATGGCTCCATGCAAAAGGGCAGGAAAACTGTGCTTTCCTTCATGCATGGAGCTGCACACCCTTTACCTGTGGAGCAGATCTGAGGGTTTTACTCCATTTGCCATCTCAATGTCAAGAGATCAGCTCTTGGGAGTGATCAGCTTGCCAGTGGCTGTGGCTGAACCTCAAAAATGTTGAGAAGCTTAAAGCCATGCTATTTTAATGGTCAGCTAGGCACTGTGCAGGCCTGGCTTGGCCTAATTTCCTAATTAGTTAGTATTCAGGCAGGGACATGACAAGATTCTGTGTTTACCTCTTGAAATGTACCTTTTGTCAAGTTCCCTAAATGCCCACCCAGGGGCTAAGTAACATGGCAAGAATGATGTCTGTCTTTCAATTTGCCGATTTTTAGAAAGCTCTTTGATGCTTAATAAAATAAATGTCCTTAGTCTACGGTCACTTTTAAAATAAATCTTGAAAACATGTGACTGAGACAATAAATGGACAAACTGTGTATTCCTCATTGATAGTTTACATTTCATAGTTCTGGGATGCCCAGGAGTCCATGGCCAGAAATGAGGAGTTTGATTTAAAAGGAGCTGAGCTTGTTTCTCTTCCTCTCTTGAGTTGGGCTTTTTCGTATCCATCCAACCATCCATCCATTCATCTGTCTTTCCTTCTGTCCACCTATCTGTTCATCCATCCATCTATGTATCCATCCATTTATTCATTCAGTTGTTTAACAGACATTGCCTGAGGGTCTCCTCTGTGCTCATCACTGACTTTGCCGTGGTGGACAAGACTAACCACCTTCCGCCTCTACAAGCCTACAGTGGGAGGGGGCCCATGTTTGTGGGGGAGCTGTGTTAGCAGAGGCTCTCTTGAAGGTGTTGGGTGGCAGGCGCAGCTGGTTTTCTGTAGGCAGGCTAGACTCTGCCCGGGTGTGCACTGCTTGCTCTTGGGTTTCTGATCTTTTAAAAACCAAGAAAAACGTTCTTGTGGCCATGGAGTTTTTGATTCTGTCTTCAGAATTTGTATATCTAATTTGGGGAAAAGAATAATGAACAAGTTGGAGTCTCGTTGACCCTTCTCTCTTTCTATGTGGTGAATAGAAGCATTTGGTTTGGAGCTGTCCAGCTGGGCACTCACTCTGACCTCCTCAAACCTAGTTCCTCCTTCCCTAAATTGCAGATGATAATATTCTCTCTTCCGTGTCATTACTGTGAGGATTTCATGAGATAAAGCACACTGAGTGCTTAGCACAGGGCCTCCCATGTTATAAGCCCTCAGCAACTTGAAGCTTTCAAAGTTATTCAACCTACTAATGAGTTAGGACAGAGCTCTCTTGCTTTCACGAGGGTTGTTAGTAGCTGTCAGTAACTAAGATTTGGACTTATGTATTTACATTTCTTAGCAAAAATTGAGTTTGTTACCATGCTTTCACATAATAACAAGCAATCAAGGCAGGGTTTTAAGTACAGTAATGATTGTCTTTCATATAACTTACAGATAGGACCCGATTACTTTGTAATGGACATTAGCATTCTGTCTGTGTGTGTGTGTGTGTGTGTGTTTGTGTGTGTGTGTATTTCTGGGATATAAATATGGCTAGGTTCCCCTTAACATTTTACCTAAAATAGCACTGAATTATACCTTAGTTGAAAGTAGCATTGGCTCTGAGTATAAGGGAGGGTGAAAAAAAGGAGGAATAGAAGGGTTTTGTTTCCTAATAAACAATGAGCTACCCAGCTTTGACACAAGAGATCAACAACTTGTGTCCACTAAGCAGAAAAGGCACAAGTGTGGGCCTGCTGTGGGCAGAGCAGTATTTGCTGCCCCAGCACCTAGTTTTCCTCTCTGCAGTGGGGTAGCACTTCCCCTGAGATCATGCACTCCACTCCACAAGACAGATGTCAGCAAGTGGAGCCCCTCCCCACCTGCATGATTTTTCAGGGAGAATATGAGATGATCTTTCATTTTGTGAGAAGCCCCAAAGCACCCCAGAGGGAGTGTGGCTGGAAAGTGTGTGTAGTTCCCTGTAGGACCAGAACTGGGCAGTGATCAGATCCAGCCTTCCTCCACCACAATAGCAGGGGCCTCCTTGACAAGCTTACTTTTTAAACTTGCTTTCCTCATAGTCCTCAAAACCCCTGAGGGTAGTCGTACTTTTACTCTGGGTACTTCCCATAGTGTGGCTTCCCCTATTGCTATGGTAACAAATTACCACAAACTCAGTGGCTTAAAACACATATGTTATTTCACAGTTTTCAGTGGTCAGGAGTCTGGGCATGACTTAGTTGGGTCTTCTCCTTGGGGTCTCAAAAGCTTACAAATCAATGAATTGACTGGGTTGTGTTCTCATTTGAAGGCTTGACTAGGGCAGAATCTACTTCTGAGCTCATTCTGGCAGAATTTGTTTCCTTGCAGCTGTAGGACTGAAGGGCATGGCTTCTTGCTGGTTGGCAGGGGGAGGCTGCCTGCAATTCCTCCACATGGCCACTAACTTCATCATGATGGTAAGAAGAATCTCTAGCTAGTGGACTCCACTAACGAGACAGTCTTTTATAATACAGCACAGTCATTGGAGCGATATCCATCACGTGTGCCATATTCTACTGGTTGGAAGCAAGTCACAGGTCCTGTCCACACTGAAGGGGAGGCGATTATACAGGTGTGAACACTAGGGGGCAGAGGTCTGGAGCCATCTTAAAGTCTGCCTCCCACTGTGGCCTCCATATTTTTCATTTTTCAACAGATGTTCTAGCAGAAAAGAACAGTTGCAAACTCTCATAACACTAGACATATAAGTTGTCTCCAATTTTTGTTTTTATAATGAATACTGCTTTTCATTTTCATATATAATATTCTCTACTTGTCAAAAAATTTAATTCTTTCAATTAAATTTTTCCTTATTAAAAAAAAAAGAACAGTTGCAAGCTCTTACCCCAGGGTCTCTGCCTCAAACCTTGCTCCTTCCAGATGGAGTCCTCACCTATTCCCAGCCTCCCTTCTGCAGGACCTGGCCCTCAGCCTCACCTCTCATTGTCTTGTCCACAGACAGTTTCAGCCACTCTTCTGGAACCACCTTCTTTCTACTCACCATGCACACAAGACCTTCTGACATCACCCTTAAGTCTCTCCCTTTCTCCTTCAGTCATGCAATTTACACCTCGAGTCACTGTGCATGGCAGCCTGGCTCAGTGCATGTGTTCTAGAACCCAACTCCTCACTTCAAATCCTAGCTCCATTATTTACAACTCACATGACCTTGAACAAGTTATTGAGCCTCTCTGTGCCTTAGTTTCTTCATCTGTAAGATTGGGTTAATACTAATCATCCTCACAGGGTTATAGTGAGAGTGAATTAAATGATGCCTATAAAACACAGAACAAAATCACTCACATTCTAACATCATGAGCCTTCACCAAACATTAGCTACTATCATTACCCAAACTTAATTTTCACCTCTTTGAGAGGTCATCGATGTGGTTATCATCTTCTCTGGAATTGGTCCTCCTCAGTTTGTGAATTTTCAAAAAGGGTATCAAGATGAAAAAAAGAAAAAAGTTGCTAATCTGCTTCATTTTTCTTTATTTTTATCTAATCTGCTTCATTTTTCTATGGATGAGTGTAATAGGATGAGCAGTATCTCCTGCTTCTGATATTTCTTTGAAAAGAAAATCATTGTCCCAGAATCTAAAGGTTTATCTGAACTGAAAGATCCTCTTGACCTTCTTATGCTAGGTTATTTCCTGATGTAGATTAGTATCTTTGAGCATAGGCTGAATTCTCCCCTCTGCTGTAGAGGTTTGGCATTTGTTTTTCCTTTGTTCTTTGCTGGACAGTGTGAGGGAGGTTTTGATTGGTTGACTTGGGTTTCTCCTTCCATAGGGTTCCTTGTAGGGACATCCATGGGCCAAGGTCTGAGCTGGGGTGGGGGGGTGAAGACAGACTGACACTGTGCTGTGTGGCAGGAGGGGGAATGGAGGAAGATGGAAGGAAACCACTGGGGAAAGGGTCTTGTAGAGACAGAGCCACTGAGCAGCACTGACAGGTGCGTGACTGAGGGTGCCGGGCCCTTTCTGATGCGCTCTGCTCCCCTCCCATTCCCAGGAGAAGGGAGCTGGAGGAAGGGACTCGATTCTCCTGGAGGACCTGCTCCACCAACCTCACGAGAGGGGCTGGGGAGGGTGCGCTCCTGGACTTTCTCTCCCTCGTCAGCCCTGTGAGCTCGTGGTATTATCCCCATTTCACAGATGAGAAAGTTGTGAACTTTCAAAAATTGTGCTATTATTAAAGGGCCAGAAATGGGTTCAAACACAGGTCTCTCAGACAGAATCTGTATTCCTTGCAGCTGAAAGAAGAGTTTTAAAGATCGTACACTGTTCAATGCAAGCGTGGGAACATGCACACATAGCGATCCTCTTTCTGGAGGTCTTGGGACTGTCACTCTCACAGGCCACCAAGATAATTTCCTAAGTACTTGGTAGTTGTTAGAGGAGTTTAAAAAAGTCTGTTAGACAACTTTTCCAAGGAAAGGCTTATCAGCTAAAATGATTTGAGATAAGGGTAAGCAGATGTCAAAATAGACCACCAAGGGGATGAGAAGCCTGAGGCAATCTGGAAGGATTCTGATAGGCAGTAGAAGGGGAAGATAGACAGATTTAGATTTAGGATGCCACAGGCAGTACCCACATCTGTCAGACAGGTATAATTGCTCTAACCCATTCATTTAAAGTCAGAGATTCTCAAGAAGTTGCATGAAAAACAACTTCACTGTATAAAAGGAGAGGCAGCATTCTTCTTCACTAGGTTTTTATTACTCCTCACTTTCAAATAGTGAAAGGAAGAAATGGGGAGACAGGCTAACTTCACTCCTTGTGGGGTGTGCTGCTTGGCTAAGAAGCATAAGCTTGTGTGATGACATGGAAGAAGGTGTGTGGAAACATCCCCCTGTGTGAGCTGCAAATGGATCACACAGCAGCTTCTGGGATGAAGGGGGCTTCAAGCTCCCCTCAGTTGTCAGCACAGAACAGAAAGTCTTGAAGCCAGAGCCTCCAGGCAAATCTCTCACTTATATTTTAAAAAGCCTATTACGTTGGTTTTAGCAACTAGTTAAGTTTAGATGATCTCTATACTACATGGCAGCTTTGCATCATGTATACATTTCTATATACATGAAGGAGTCTACTTATAGAATGACCAAAATGACCAAGACACTGTGTGTCTGTCATGACCAAGACGCTAATAGCTTACAGAAGTGTTGATATTTCTGCTCTCACACTCACGATTGAGTTACTCAGCTGCTTTATTCAGGGCTCTTACCAAAATGAAAGGATGTTAAAAAGAATCCATCAGTGAATCCCAGAAAAAATTTTATCAGCAAACACAATTTTGAAGTACTAACTAACCACAAATCAGATGACAATCATGAGTTAAACTTCAGTGGGATTGTTTAAGGATGTGTCAACAGAAACACAAACTATACTATAATCAACTTCAGTCAACTAATGAACATGAACTACAACATTCATTTATTAATTTAACATGTATTTATTGAAATATTTTAAAATATTTAAAAATTTTAAAGTCCTCATAATACTTTCTCCCAAATTACATAAGCACTGAGACCTAGCATAAATTGTTGCTTTGAAATTTAAATAGATTTTCAATTTAATTTCTTGGAAAACTGGGATAACTTCATGGGCAATGTTGTGTCACCATGCTATTACTAACACCTAACACGTATTGGGTATTCAATAAATGTGTTAAATTAAACTGAGTCTATTTCAATTTAAGCAATATTCATTGTGTGTATAAATTTATGTGCACAAGCGCGAAAATACAGCCAAGAATTAACCACTTCTAAACTTTGTGTATATGTCTTAAAGAGCCACATTTAATTTCCAATTAAGAGTATAGGAGAGGGGAAGCAATTTGACTAATAAAACAGAGAATCACAACTTGTCTTTGATTGACCAATGAATTGTGACTTGGATCAAACTGTCTCTGCTGTATTATTCTGTCACTTGCATACACTAGAGTTTTACTGTGCTGGAGGATTGGATGGTGTGGAAAGAACTAATAAGAACATAAAATATTTGACTTCAAACACATTTCTTAAATGTGATGGTGCTGATAGTCCTTTTTGTTAAGTTTTGGCCCTGCATCTTCCCTTTATACTTTTTTTGAAGGACAGGAATGGCCAAGTGATGATAGCTCTTCATCAAAATCTCAGTTTTTGCTGGCATTACACGTGTAGATTGCATTGTGAGCGCTTTCATCTGATTCCAAATAACATACATTAAGAGGTTTGTTGTCAAGTTTCCAAAGGGAGGCTGGAGATGGCAGGAAGCTTGTCTGTTTTAATTTGATTGATTAGTGACCTCCATTCTAAATGGTGCACCTCTGAAAACACAGAAAATCACCCCTGCTCAGGTTAGAGATTACCAAGAAAACAGCAAGCTGGAAAGCCACGAATAGTTACTAATTGGTTAACCATAAGTTAATTGAGCTGTTACTAGGTTCAGCCTTTTACACATAAATCTCAGGAGATCCTCACAACCACCTTCCAAAGGGGGCATTGTTCTGGTTATCTATTGTGTAACAAGTTACCACAAACTGAGTGGCTTAAAGGAACATGCTCCCTCACTTTTCATTTGTTTTGCTTGAGGCCACTTCAAGTGAGTTGTCATTGACACACAACTGAAAAAATCTTGCGTGCAGATATGAACATGCCAGGGAGGAGGAGAAGATAAAACATACAGATCATTACAGCCAAGGTCTTAAAAGCTAGTGGAGAAATAAATGGCTGGATGAGGAGCTGAGGAAGAAGAAGGGGTCCAGGAAGGCTCCATAGAACATGCAGAACCAAATGTTGAAGAAAGTGATGTCTGGCTGACAAAGGGGAGTGGGCTCCAGACAGAAGAAACAATGTACAAAGAAACAGGGAACTAAGGGATGGAGAGAATTGGGAACTACCCACTGAGAGTTGGTAGAGGCAGAGTGCACTCTTGGAAGGGACGGGGGTGGAGGCATGGGCACCATTCTCTTCAGTCTCCATGTCTGTAAAGTGGTGAAAATACTTGCTTTTTTGGTTTGTTTCAAAATGAGGAGGAGAGATAATGTCTGTGACACCCCTCTAATAAATACAGAAAAAAATGACAGATTTTGTTATCCTATAATAGTGACAGGAGATAAATACAGCAAGAATTAAGGGGTCATATGGAGGAAGCCTTCTCTCTGGACTTATTCCTGCTGTCCCTGATCCCGTATTTGTAGATCCTGTTCCTCTAATAACTCCTGAAAGTAGTAATGGGGATCCATTACGGAAGTCCAATACAGAAAGCACGCATTTGCTCATGATATTCACGCAGGCTCACTCAGTCATTTCAAGTAGGAAGTTTTCCAAATTTAAAAGGGGGCAGTTTAGGAAACACTGCTGGGGACAACGTGAGAGGTATCATGCAAGGTCTGCACCATGGGAAGATCACTTCCCGTTCTTTCCACCTTCATTGAACAGCCAAGGCTGCTGTATTTGTAGAAATGCAGTGGGAAGGAAGATAGGGCCAAAATGAAAATGGGACCCCTGTGGCCTGCCAGATCCACAGAAGAAGGGTAAAAGATGGGGTGGAACTTCTTTGTTGCTAAACCTGGCTTTTCTGAGTTTAGGAAGAAACAGTGGGAGAAGACATGATATGTCTTTTCTTGTTTGTTTGTTTAAACAGTCTCTATTTCATTAGGTTAGATCTGGGTGAGTTTTGCTTGATTTTGCAGAAACATTCTGAAATGAATGCCATCTGTCTCTCCTGGTTGTTGGTGTTGAAGAGTATTTTCTCTCTTCTCCAGTTTCTGTGGGTGTTTTCCTGGGAAGTTGGGAGAGACTGTATCACACTTTGCTAACCAGATGCCGTTTCACTCCCCAGAATCTTTCTAGCCCTCTTCACTCCTCCTGAATCCCTTTGTTGAGAGTGATTTCCAGTGTAGATGTGGCACAGAATCAACTTGGGAGGGTTGACCACACAGCTGAGAGCTCAAGCCAGAGCTGACAGAGTTAGTTTCTGATTGGAACCCTATCCATTCCTCCCTTGGGAAGCCCGAAGCTTTGCTCCAAGGAGTGAACCAGACCTGTAGGCTGCAGCCATTCCTGGGCAATCCCAATTTGTGCATGGCCATCCAAGACCTCTAGATGCTCTTGGTCTGCTTATGTGAGGAGTGATCATGGACCACAGGTGGGAGGGGAGGGTGGGCAGTGAAGGATAGGATTGGTAGCTAAGGGTCAATGGGGTTTTCCATTCCAAACGTATCTTTGTTATCCCTGAGACTAAAGGGATAAACACCCTTCAGGTAAACAAATACATACTATCCAATTCATGTTCTTTTGTCTTCCTTTATGCATGGAAAAAGAAATTTCTTCTTTTCTTTCTCTCTTTCTTGCTTCCTTCCCCCTACCCCATCATATTCTCCACCACCACGCCACCGCCCTCCCCCCCCCGCCCCCGCCATCTCTCAGTCTCATTCTCTTCTGTTTTGTTACCTGATGTCTCTCCTCTTAAAGAAAAAAAAAAACTTTGGTGGAAGGCAAAAGAATGTAACCCAGGTCCCTGTGAGAGTCTCTCACTCCACACTCCTTGCTCCTTGACCTGGTCTCCATTCATTTGGGCACAATTTGCCACTGAGAGAAAACACAGAGTAATCCTCAGGTACTTAACCTTGATCTACCTGTATCAATGGCCCCACTTGTGAAGAGGCCTGAAGAGATCTGGCACATAGATAGGGCCCCCTGTGGGTTTCAAGTCTGCACAAGCTCACCGAGCTCCCAGGGACTTCTTGGGAGTGAAGAGGGCCGGAGAATGGAAGCAAATCCCCATCATATTCTGCCTCCTTTTCAAAACATGTATTCCAAATCTCAACAGGCTGAAACCAAGTAGTTTCAGTTCCAAGCTGTGCACCTTCAGCAGCGGCCCTGCACCTTCACTCATTGCTTTAACACAGAATTGATGCTTTTCTCACTCAGGCAAGGGCCCTGATGTTTTAAACCCTGTGTAGATTTTGTTCTGATACCAACTTTGCTCTCCACATGTGTGCAGCTGCTCTGCCACAAAACTGGTGGGGTTTGAGAGGTAAACAATGCTATTAAAACCCTGAGCTTGGGGCTTCCCTAGTGGTGCAGTGGTTGAGAACCCGCCTGCCAATGCAGGGGACATGGGTTCGAGACCTGGCCTGGGAAGATCCCACATGCCGCAGAGCAACTATGCCCGTGTGCCACAACTACTGAGCCTGCGCTCTAGAGCCCGCGAGCCATAACTACTGAGCCCACGTGCCACAACTACTGAAGCCCGCATGCCTAGAGCCCATGCTCCGCAACAAGGGAAGCCACCGCAATGAGAACCCCGTGCACCACAACAAAGAGTAGCCCCTGCTCACCGCAACTAGAGAAAGCCCGCACACAGCGATGAAGATCCAACGCAACCAAAAATACATAAATAAATAAAAATAATAAAATAAAATAAATTTTTTAAAAAACAACAAAAAAAAGTCCTGAGCTCACTTCCTTGGTCCCGGCCCAGAGCTAGCCCTTCCCTGCTCCCCTGCCTAGTCCTCTAGTTCGTAAAAGTACTCCTGGCTTTACATTGAGAGGCAGACCTGAGTGCCCTGGCTCACAAAGTGGCTCTGTCACTACCTACCATGTGATCCCTGGCAAAGCACTTTAACCTCTCTGGGCCTCAGCTTTCTTATCTGTAAAAACGGGGTCACTGAACTAAATCAGCAATTTTCAAATTCTCTTCTGTTGACCCTGAGAGTCTCTACTTCAAGGAGAGAGAGAAGAAAGAACCTGAGAGGGTGGGCTGTGGGCCCCTCCCCTGCTTCACCTGGGGCAGCCCTGGCTCCTGCAAACATTTCCTTTGCAGAAGAGTTTTGCTGCTAAAAGGAATTCTGCAAATCACTGGCCTAGGTCAGGATTTGCCAAGCTCACCTGGCCATAAAAATATTCTGGGGCGAGGCTGGTTAAAAATACAGAATCTCAGGTTCTTCTCCTGGAGATTCTGAGTCAGTGGATATAGAATGGAGTCCTCTTCCCAGGCCCTAAGAAGTTCTCACCCAGCCTGAAAGCCCACCACAGTCCCAGGTCCCTGCTCTGAGAGGCTGAGAATGGATGCCCTCCCAGGCCCAGGAGCCAAAGGCCAGAGGACACTGCAGCCACCCAGTGACATGCTGCCTGGTGATGTGGTTGCCTCTGGGCTTGCCAGCCCTTCCTCCCTCTGCCTAGCAGCCAGCCCTGGCACAGGTCCCACTTCCCTTGCTTGGAGCGTGACTCAGCCTATGACACAGGGCCCCTGTCTGGTGACTCTGGGTCAGTCTCTGTAGGGGACTTCCCTGCTTGCATCTGTCCAGGGTCTCAGGCCAGGCTCTCCTTCCTCTTCCTCCTCTCATCATGCTGCAGTCTCCAGGTCCAGCACTCAATACTATGGAACCAATACACTCATGACCAGCTCAGCCTAAGGTAGAGTCAGGCAGTCAGGTAAGCTTGGCCAGGCTGTGTCCTCTGCACAAGGGCACCTCGTCCAGGGACCACCTTGGGAAGGCTGAAATGCATCCACAGCGCACCTTGACACAAGGTTGTGCCCACCCAGAGGGAGCAGCTTTTTTAAAGTGGGCTGCAGACGATAACTACTGAAGAGAAACTGCCAACTTCCAAGTTATATGGAATTTGTCTTATATTTTTCAAGTCCATAGCTAGTTCTTTCTGGCAGAAGGTGAGGCCAGATGGCAAATACAAAGCAAGGACCTGAATGAAAGCAAGGTTGGTCTAGAGAATATGAAGCAAAAGTATGATGGGAAATGAAGTAGTGAGTTTCAAACAGGTAAGCTGTGAGCAAACTGTCCTTTCTTGTGCCCTTTGCAAGGACATTGGGGCAATATCAAAAGTCCTGGTAAAATAAGAAAAACATTTCTAGATGCTTCCTATTTTTAAAAGACCTTTCCAAATTTTATACCATGACATTACAGATTTTATAGGGGGAAATGTCATCGTATAAAAAAATCTGAGCAAGCACCTGGGTCACAGCATGTCTGGGTGTACAGTCAGTTCTACTAGAGCACTTGTTTTGAAAATGCAAATTTATTCCAATGCAACTGAAATACTAGGGAACAATCTGAGCAGAGCATGTGTGATTTTGGCCACGAGAAACACTAGGCAAAGCAGAAATCTGTACCTAGCAGAAATGAGCTGTGTAGGAATACATAATCACACACGTGAACACACCTCAAACATCTACCAACCACCTGGGCTCACCATGTGTGTTATGGAACACACACATCCACATCTGATATTACAGCTTTCCACCTAGCTTCAGATAAACCTCCTTCCATCACTTCTCACAAGTTGCAATCCCTCTCATACCCACCCTCACAAGCAAATTTCAAGTCCCTTTCAAGGTAAAGCGCCATATTTATTGTGGTATTTCTATATATTTTTAATCATTTATCATGTATAAAAGTGTGCTATCATTTTTTACTAGGTTCCTATTGGTTTTTTTTCATGTGTCAGTTGTGAAGTTGTTGAGCGTTGTGCCCCTAAACTTGTTTCCCCCATACAACCTGTTGTTTTTATTGTGTGACTCTGCATGGTGTGGTGAATTTTAGAAACACAGATGTCATGTTGAAGCAGATCTGATTGTACATCAAACCGTTAAGTCCCATGATGATGATTTCAATGTTCTCAAGAGCATTAGATAAACATACATACATGAGTTGCCACCCCAAGCTGCAGAAAATGAACACTATTCCATCCCAGCACTGCCTCTGACTTGGGATATGCTTTCCTTTGTGGGAAAGACTGGATCACTAGTCTGGAACCGGATGCTGGAAGGGCAGGCCTTTGCAGTGAGGAACATCTGTATTGTGCTCATGATGGCAGGTCCCAGCTAGAGGCTGGCCGTGCTTGCTCTGCAGTTTGGACACATTGAGGCACTTGTCAGGGTGGGTGGAGAGATCTTATGGGACTATTTGCCGGAGGAAGTGAGGAGCCTCGTGAGAAATAAGCTACCAAAGTACAGAGAACACATGAACTTGGTCCAGGGTCATGAAGTCAGCATCAGAGGGGAGGAAAGATGTTAGTGGAGAAGGATAGACATATTCAGGACTTTTTTCTCCATCCATTTTTCTCCAAAGGGAGAACTGGGAAGAGGAGGGATAAAAACGTCTTTCCTTCCTTCCTCTCTTCTTTTCTTTCCTCCTGAATTCAATACATATTTATTGAGTGCCTATGGCCCATGGTATAGAATGTCACAGAAGGTGGGGTGTGGCAGCAAGGAGGGGGTCAGGGCACCTCACTTGACCAGACAGCCTGACCATCCTACACCTGGGAGGAAATGGAGTTGTGGCACCCACAGGTCCCATTCTCAAGTCCATTTCCCCCAGATGGGGAGAGGGATGTTTATACGGAAATCTACAAGAGGCATACCCGTGGAAGAGCAGAGGAGAACAAAACTAACTCCTTCAAGTGATAAAAGGAGGAGACAATATCAAACCAAAGCTCAAAGTGTGAGTAGGAGTTCACTAAATGAAGGAAGACAAGAGGGGTATTCCAGGAAGAAGGACTCAAAGATGCAAAGGCAGAGAGGCAGTTGTGTGGGCCCACCAAGGTAAACCCTGGGAGAAGAGGCTGGAAAGGACACAGGGGTTACTCACGCCAGAGCCCTAACTCCAGACACTCGGGATGGTTGACAGGAAAGGATGAGCTCAGGCAATGGCTTGGAGGAGAAGCAAGGTGCAATGGAGGCTTTTGGGGAAAGACATTTTCATGTCTCTAAGGTAAAAAAGTCATATAAGAAGGGGTGCTTAAAGTCCAGGAGCTGTCGGGGTAGGTGAGGAGAGGAAGGGGCCCAGGAGGGAGGGGTGGTGCCTTGGGAAGGTGAGCTGAGCACTGGGTGGGAGGAGCCTCTGCAGAGGTGGGAGGAGCCTCTGCAGAGGTGGGAGGAGCCTCCACAGAGGTGGGAGGCAACTGCAATGACCCAGTGAAAAGTGCAGCCACACTCTGATGCAAAGACAAATAATGCAGGGGATGTTCACAAAGTAGTGTATTTCTCCTTCAGTTTTATAATCTAATAACACCATAACTACGAATTTTAAATTCTTATCTGAAAACTCACTCAACAAGATTTTATCTGGCTTTAGGTAAGTTGGTTAGCAACAGATTCTGGGTTTGTGACTTTTTCTTGAGCACCAAGTCAGGCATCATCTAGGCACTTGACACCAGTTAACTCTGATCTTCACAACAACCCTTGAAAGACAGCCATTAAACCCTCTTTACAGGTCAGTAGACTAAGGCTCACGGGGACAAAGTGACAAGCCCTGGGCCACATAGCTCCCCCTCTGACTCCAGTTTTCCCCCTTGGGGGGCAGTGAGAAGAGGTGGGTTGGGCCAGTTGCCTTGTTGTCTTCACTGATTTGCTATCAGCTTAGGGATACAACTTCCTTATCGTAGAGCTGCCCCCAGTGTCTGATGCACCTGGGTGGTTACCTTGGGCCCCTTCTCTCCTCTACTAACCTCAAAACATTTCACAAGTCCTCCAGTCTATCCAAACTCAGTTCCCTCATCTTTAAAACAGACAACGCTGGCCTACCTACAAGTGGGAAGGGTTGTCAAGCTCAAACAAAAGCAAGGAATTGCTTTGTATATTGTGAACTACTCCATATGTGTTAAAGAAAACAAACAAATGCAGCTTCCTGAGTGTTGTTCCATAAACCAGCACCAACACCAAAGGCAAATGGGGAAGGACTGATCTTTCTCCTTATATACTCGTACACACACACACACACACACACACACACACACACACACACACACACACACACACACACACACACACACACACACACACACACCCCAAGTTAAAAGTTTCCGTTTTGATGGAACTTTTTCCTCTCAAAGTCATCCTTGATGCTTAAATAGTCTGATCTTGCCCACATGAAATGTCGGGCAGACAAAGACATACATGAAATAAGAGCTATGAAGAGAAATAAAGCTGATTAAGGGGCAGAGGGTGCTAGGGGTGCTGGTTCATGTATGGAGACCTGGGAAGGAAGGCCTTTCTGAAGAGGTGCTGCTTGGGCTGAGATTTTCATGAAGTGAAGGAATCAACCATGTCATTTTCTGGGGGAAGTGTCAGGCAGAGGAAAGAGGAAGTTCTGAGTGCCGTGAGGATTAAACAAGATTGTGCAAAAACCCCTCAATATGTAGCAAGCTCTTATAACAAGAGATTTACTACACTGGAAGCCTAGCCCAACACAGATCGGTGGTATGTTTTTGAATGGAAATTTATGCGTAGGGTCCATTAAGGTATGTTTTCTCATTGTTTTTTCCTCTTCAGATAGCACATCTCCGAATATATACAGTTGGTCTAGTGTTACCACTTCATTCCTGTCTCTGGGCTGCTGATGAGTTTACTTAGTTCTTCCAGAATGTACCTACTGTTTTCAGGTCTGAGCAGAACAACTTTGAAAAACCTGGGGCAACCTTTAGTCCTGGCCGTCAACCCTTGGCTACGAGAGTTACGTTGTCAACCAAAGTTCCCCTCCTGAAGATGATCCACATATTTAATTTTTAACTCGGCCTATCCATTGGTTCTATGTGGCCATTCTATTGTGAGTCCCAAATTGAATTTGTATGGATCGCTCACACAAAAAGCCTTTTAGAGAGAGTGGTGGGCAGACTGGTGGGGGTGAAAGGGAGGTTTGGCCTGTGATGAGTCTGACTTTGTATATACTCTCATTCTTTCACTCTCTCTCCCTTCTCGTCACCCCATTCCATGAATGCTAGAGGTGAAATGAAAGTGGATTCTCTCTGTAGTGGGCATTTCAAGAAGCAGGTTGGATAGCCAAGGACTTAAATAAAGTCAGAGAATCAAAAGGACATAACCCTTTGCTTTGGGTTATCAAAGGCTGTTGATAATGGGAAAGTACCAGGAGCCTCTACACCTTTCCCTTCTCTCCCCACCAACACACACACTCGAGAAAAACACTTCTGTTTTCTCTCTCACCAAATGTCCATGGTTCAGGTACATTATTGCATTGTGACTGCTGGGGGCTCTGGTGGGAACTGGTGAAAAGGCAGCTGGGCAAAAGAGTAAGGCCCTAAGATGAGTACCCACAGGGAGGACAGGCCCATAGGGAGGGTGGGAGAACAGATCTCCATGGGGAGATGGTACAAGCTCCGAGCCAGCCCAAAAAGGTGGAAGTTTTATTTCATTCAATTGCTCCCCAAAGGGAGTTTCTGCTGCTGGGGCAAGAAAACATTTGTTATTTTGACACCTTTCCATTGCTTGTCAAGTCTTAACAGCCCTCTTGGGCCTCTTCACGAATCTTCCTGCTTCAAGATGTCTTTGCCTCTGGAGGAAGTCTCATCACTACAAGCTGTTAGGAAATATTGTAGAAGCAGCTCAGGTCCAATTTCTGGAAAGTACAAATGCTTTCATCAGGGAGCATAATGGGAAAAGCACAGTAGTGTTGTGAGTATGGGTTTAAATCCCTGATCCTCACACTTCATTGGTTTGGGCCTCAGTTTACAGACTCGGTAACGCGCTGTAAAGTGGAGAAAATCATAGCTAACCCTTAGCACTGTCCTGAGGACTGAAGCACAAGCCAGAGTTCCACACACGGCAGCTGTCCGTCTTATTGATATTCCAATTTCTCTGCTTCTTGAATAAATATCATACCTGTTTCATCAGATCAAAATGCTCCTTTAAAGAAGGCAGCAAACCCAAGGCTATATGCAAGGAGGCAGCTCCTAAACCTTTCAGGAGAGATTGATATTGCGCTCCAAAGGAATATGTGGCAAGGGTCCCTTGATCACAGTTTGTAACTTCCCAGGGGCTCTCAGGAAGGGTTGCCAAATTTAGCTACAAAATACAAAACAAAACAAGACAGGGCAATATTTGGGACATACCTGAAATTCAAATTTAACAGGGTATCCTATGCTTGATTTAGTGGTCCTAATCCCAGAGGATGCTGATAGCCTCACATTTGGCCTCCTGTGGTCTCTGCATTAGTGTGTTGTCTTCTGCTTCATCCTCTGCAACAGCAATGCAAATCTATCCTGGAAGAACTTCATAACGTGGCACGATTTCGTACATAGTCTGGCTTCATCCCTCCCCAGCTGTGGACCTGTGGGCATAGTACCTAACCTCTCTAGCGCTCAGTCCCCTCATCAGTAAAACCCCTTCCCTGCCTACTTAACAGAGTTGTTAGAGGAGCAAAGGAGACGTAAGATCTGACCCTTTTCACCATGTGGGTTGATGCATTCGTTATGCACAGATGTTCGATGTTCTCCAGGCATCAGCACACACAGTCTTTCTCTGTTTATGGAGGGCAATGATATGTGAGGCACAACTGAACGACTTGCAAAGTCAAGACAGATTGCAGGGATGAATTCTAATCCAAATATCAGGCCTGTTAATTAGATTGGTCTGACAGTAAGCTTACATTTATGACACGATGTTGGTTGTCATTGAATCTAGGACAGCATCTCACACGTAGTAGGGTCCTCAATAAATATTTGTTGAATGAATGAATTCATGAGAAAGCAATGTTAACTCCATTTCCTGTTCACTTCTACGTGCCTGCAAAGTAATTTAGCATTGCTTTTTCCTTGCCAGGGGTTTTCTGGCATAGGGACTGAGTTTAAACAAAGTTACCTCGAATTACTCAACCATCCCACATGGTCTGTTGTACACCTGGGAGGGTCTCTTGGGGGCTTGGGTCACAAGTCCTCACACTGCGTAAGTCAAACTGTGTTCATGATCTGATGTAGGAGGTGGCATCCAGCCCGCTCATGCCTTTTCTCCGTTTGGGTTACCTACCTTCCAAATTTTTCCGTTGACTTGTGAGGTGGCATAGATAAGATGATATGAAAGCACGCTGAAAAGTGTAAAACACTGTCTGCTCTCAAGGAATGCTCATTCTTTGTTCTCATTTTCAGGTTATATTCACAGGCTAAATGAGCCTCCCAGACTCCAGCAGTTTAGGAAGGGGTTGTGGTCATTTCTTCCCTTTCTTTCCACCTAATAAAGAGATAGTGTTTCCCTTTACTCTCCTCTTGTGCCCCCTGAAAGGTTATATCTCAAATCCTGCTTCAGATTTCCTGACTTCCTTGAACTTGTCTTTCTGATTTCTTTGTCCCTGTTAATGAGTCCATTTTACAATTTCTCGGCCACTTTGGTGTGTGTCTCCGTTCCTGTGACGCCTAGGGTTTGCTTGCTGTCTTTCATCTTCCACGTCTTTTTTTTGGTGAATGGTAACAATGAAGGAGCTTTGTGAAATTTTGTTCCTGCAAGAACACCTGGCCGTCTCAGGGCCCCTGTCTGACCCTTGATCTCCTTTCTGTGGAGGCTTTTCAATGAATCCCTTAAGTCTGTTGAAATCCCCTCTCTTGAAATCCATTTACTTGATTTGACCACCTTCCCGTCTTTGCTGAGCACTCTAGCCTGATCAGTTGGGCAGGCTGGTCCCAAGGCACCCTTTCATTTTTATATTCTTGTTGCCCAAACTCTGGCTCCCTGCAGGAAAAGCCTCAAATTAGAAGAAATACCAGCTTTTTCTTTCCATGGACTTGAGAATGGCCTTACTCTTGCTACCTTTTAGGGAACTAGCAATGGAAAGTCTGCTCACTTTCTGGTTGCATCAAACCTCTCATAAGTATGGGTCAGACATTTGAGTTCAAGGAAATCCAGAGCATCATTTCCCAAATGATTTAATTTTATTCCTAAAAGTCACAAGGAGCCCAAGAGATGATGCCCTTGCATTTTAGATTTTTGGATTTTAATATGGAGGACATGCTTTAAACAGATTGCCTTCTTCCTTAAAGAAAAGCAGGCATCAATAACAACCCAAGCAGCTCCAATTTGGTGCAAAGCTGCAATTTCATAGTTCATCATCAGTTTCCATCCTTGACAATAGAATGAGCTGCCGTCCGTGACCTCCCTCATCTTCCCTGTAACCTTCTCACACACGCTCACCACCATATGTTCACACAAGATGCCCATAAAATGGTGCTGACACTGGGCAGCTGAAACTCACACACCAATCTGTTCTTCATGTGTCCAATAC